>NC_133361.1:55731628-55823976 GCF_049309525.1 Garra rufa
GTTTTTGGGTGCCTTATGACTCAGAAGTGTGCCTAAAGTAGTTACGCAACAAATATATCCAACTGTGTTCTCTAAAATAGGCCAGAAGTTGGTTTTTGTGTGAACTTATATGATAATATTTGACAGCTCTATTTATGAGGCAACATCCTGTTCATTGTTACAATTTTTTTTATCTTTCTTTGACCTGCCATCAATTGTTAAACAACAGATCAAACATGCAATATCTCTTGCTGTGCCTTTCAACATCTTGACAATTGTACCTGACTCTTTTAATGAGTGGTGGTAGATATCTAAATCACAAATAAGAGGTGGATTGAAGTCAGAAATGTCAGAACATATTTAAAATACTTAAAACTGAACAGATAATTGCATTTAAACTTTCTGAAAGCTATGATCTATTAAGTGTTCTCTGCTCCCTAAACACTGAGCAGAGGTTATTTAGTAGAAGCTCACTTTAGTCTAAAAACTGGTTCATGTGGACAACCCTGCCACGTCATCAGCCTAAGACAAGTCTAAATCGCACAGATTAAGGGTTTTTAGTAGGATGACATAATGTACTTCTGTATATAAATATAAACAACTGTGTTTTCATTTGTATAAATAGATATAAATAAAGCCGGATGTGTTATATAAAAATACATTATTTTATTTAATATAAAATGTAGAATTCATAATACTCAAAATTTATATAAATAAATTGCCTTTAAAATATTTAATATGAATATAAATGTGCTTTTTTAACTCTTATGTAACCTGTGATAGTGGCATTGTAACAGTTACAAAACAGATGCTCCTTATGCTTGCACACATCTGGCTATAATCACTCCTGAGGTGATTTAAACTGAATAAAACGTTGACGTCCAACTTTCTTTCAGCCACATTTATTTTCACTTCAGTTTGCGTTGTTTGTAGACACACTGCTAAGTAAAATGTAGGGTGGAACAAATGCGGGGTTAATCTAACCTGGCAGGCTGGTTTGCTAATTTAACTCAACAGCACACATTTACACATTGAATCCAGATCGAATCTCAAATTAACTGGAATGCAGGGTTTAATTTTACCTCATAAAGTGATTATTGTTTTCATTTGCCTTGTAGACAATCTCACAGTTAACAACTGGCTTGAAATCACATAAATGGCAAAGACAGTTGAGATAAATGATTTTTATTTGTTGGCAGTCATTGAAAGCTGTGGGAAATTCATTAATATTGATTAAATAATAATAAAATATTCAGCCAAAAATGAAAATTCTGTCAGCATTTACCCACTCTCAAGTCATTCCAAACCTGTTTCTTACAGCTGTTAAAGACAATCAATCAATTAATCAATCAATCAATATTTTGAAGAACGTGTGTAACCAAACAGTTGACACTACCTATGGAAGTCAACTATCATCAATTGTTTGGTTACCAACATTCTTCAAAATATCTTATTTTGTGGTCAACTGAAGAAAGAAACTGTCACGGTTCATGGGTTCACAGGCTCATTCTCTCTCCGTCTATGGTTGTGTGTGTGTGTGTGTGTGTGTGTGTGTGTGTGTGTGTCGGCGTGGGTGTGGCTGTCATCACTGTGATTGTCGCCAGCTGTGGCTCGTTGGCTCAGCTATTTAATGTCTGTGTTTTCACGTTGTGTTGTCAGATCGTTTGTTTCCGTCCTGTCGTGAGGTTCTTCTCTCCAGCTCCTGGCTTTCCTCTTTCTCTGCCTGGTTCCTGTTTCTGCCGCTCGCTCTGGATTATCTCCCCGGAGGATTGGCTCGCTCGCTCTGGATATTCTCCCCGGAGGATTGGCTGCCCATTCGTGTCCCTGTGCTACCAGCTGCTGGATCTACCTCACGTTACATGTCCTGTTGTTTATTTCTTCTCTTAAATAAACACCATTGTTCACTCGCTATCGAATCCAGTCTGATTAATCATGACAGAACGATCTGACCTGTCTATGGATTCGGCAAGTGCACCGACTGTGCAAGAGTTATTAGCTCTCAACAACGCTCGTATGGGCCAACAAGAGGAACACCTGCTTAACACGGGTCATGCCGTGCAGGCGCTGGTGGCACAGGTGTCCGAGCTCACCTCTCAGTTACAACAACTAAGATCGCCCGCTGCGCCAACCCCGCCACCGCCTCCCCCCCAGTCTACGAACACTGAACATCTGCCGGAGCCACGCCTACCCACGCCAGAGCCGTATGCTGGTGAGCTTAATCTCTGCAGAGCATTTTTAACCAAGTGCTTCATGTTTTTCTCATTGCAACCCAGAACTTTCGCTACAGAATTGTCTAAGGTGGCGCTGGTGTTGACCTTGTTGTCCGGACGTGCGGCACTTTGGGGGATGGCGGTGTGGGAGAATCATCATCCTTGCTGTTCCTCGTTCCTTGCACTCTCAGAGGAGATGAAGCACGTCTTCGATCGCGCGGTGGTGGGCCGTGAGGCGACGCGTATGCTGACTGATCTCCGTCAAGGAAATAGAACAGTGTCTGACTACTCCATCGAGTTTCGCACATTGGCTGCTGAGTGCAAGTGGAACCAGGAGGCGCAGTGGGATGTCTTCCTGCATGGGTTGGCTGATCACATTCAGAAGGAGATATTCACTTTGGAGCTTCCCGTTGATTTGAATGGACTCATTGATTTGGCGCTTAGAGTTGACGCATGGCTACAACAACGCGATCAGGTATTCTCTCACTCTCCTATGCCTGAGCTTCTCGCTCGACCAGCCACTGCTTTCATGAATGCGGTCAGCCCCATGTTCGACCAAGAACCCATGCAGGTGGGTAGAGCTCGGCTTTCCCGGGAGGAGAGAGAGCGTCGGAGAGCAAGGGGACTTTGCCTTTACTGTGGTGCGGCCGGACACTTTCTGGTGGACTGTCCAGTAAAAGGGCCAGCCCGACAGTAGAACTGAGGTTACTGTCGGGCGGATTATCCTTGGAAAGATCCTCATCTACGACTCTCCTATTCGCGTCCCTGTGCTACCGGCTGCTGGATCTACCTCACGTTACACGTCCTGTTGTTTATTTCTTCTCTTAAATAAACAGCATTGTTCACTCGCTATCGAATCCTGTCTGATTAATCATGACAGAAACTCATACAGGTTTGGAACAAGTGTATTGTGAGTAAATGGTGACAGTACTTTCATTTTTAGCTGAAATATCGCTTTAATAGGTGAAAGTTGCAGCAGGAATAGTGCTGGAATATGTGGACAGAAAATCTATAGTGTTCACATTATATTGACCACTGCAGCCCTATTCAGAAGGTAATTGTTTCTCAAGGGGACATAAGGTATTTTCTAAATTTGTAGTCTAGTCAATGATTGTACTGCTGTCCGAACCAAGAATATAGTTGTTTTTCTCCCACCATTTTAGGAAACATTAGGAAAAATTTCCTAATGTAGTCGAATTACCTACTGTTTTTTGACAAACACCAAGGTCATGTGGTAATTTAATTCCTGTCGGAATCCACATCTCTAAGTTTACAAGAGGGGAAAAGTTTAAAAGTCATTTTGATAATCCTTTGATAATACAGTAACTGTTGCGATTTGTGGTAATAAATCTTCATTACTAAATCACAGAAAAGCATTTACAGGAAACATAAAAACATTGAAATGTGACATTATAATAGCAGCAACTGTAACTGTAATATATGCTTTGTCTGTCTGTTTTCTGTCTACCCTGTTTGACATAGTTTTCCTGAGTTGTCTTTATTCGTCATTGGCACTAAACCTAAACTCCATAAACCCTCAGTTCTCCTTTAGTCTATGTCCGTTCTCGTCTGTGTTTTGTTGGTTTCCCTGCCTTGTCTATTGGATTTATTAGAATTTTAGAATTTCTGATGTCTATGATCCTTGTATGTTTTGTATCACCAACGTGTGACAGAAGAATGAACCTTTACAGGTTTTTGCGGCATTTAAGTTTTTTACTATTATTATTATTTTTTTTTTTTATGGACCCGCCATCCAGATCCCCCTACTCAAACAGAAGGATCACTCCCTGGTTTGGAGTGGAGAGTGAGACTGGTTTGGAGAGGTTGTTCTTAGTTCCCCTGAACCTCCAGTGTTTCCTGTATCTCTTACGTCTCCTGAGTCTGCGCTGGTTCCATCCAGCTCTTCTACATCTGCTGAGTCTCCGCTAGTTCCGTCCAGTTCTCCTACATATCCTGAGTCTCCTCTTGTTCCGTCCAGTTCCCCTACATCTGCTGAGTCTCCTCTGGTTCTGTCCAGCTCTCCTATGTCTCCTGAGTCTACGCTGATTCTGTCCAGTTCTCTTACATCTCTTGAGTCTACACTGGTTCTGTCCTGTTCTCCTACATCTTCTAAGTCTCCTCTGGTTCCATCCAGTTCCCCTGGAGACGTTGTTCTTAGTTCCCTTGAACCTCTAGTATTTCCTGAATCTCTTATGTCTCCTGAGTCTCTGCTGGTTCCGTCCAGTTCTTCTACATCTCCAGAGTCTCCTCTGGTTCTGTCCAGCTCTCCTGAGTCTCATCTGATTCCGTCCAGTTCTCCTAAATCTGCTGAGTCTATGCTGGTTCTGTCCAGGTCTCCTACATATCCTAAGTCTCCTCTTGTTCCATCCAGTTCTCTTACATCTCCTGAGTCTACACTGGTTCTGTCCAGGTCTCCTACATATCCTAAGTCTCCTCTGGTTCCATCCAGTTCCCCTGGAGACGTTGTTCTTAGTTCCCTTGAACCTCTAGTATTTCCTGAATCTCTTATGTCTCCTGAGTCTCCACTGGTTCCGTCCAGTTCTTCTACATCTCCAGAGTCTCCTCTGGTTCTGTCCAGCTCTCATGCGTCTCCTAAGCTCCCTGTGACTTTCATGTTCCCACCCAGCCTTCCTCTCCTGTCTTCTCTCTTAAAACCAGCCAGTTTCTCAGCCCTGTCTCTGATTGTTCCTGTCAGTCTCTCAGCTCACCCTCATTCAGGAGCGTCATCCAGGAGTTCTGATCCACCTTGGGCTTTCCAGTCTCCAGCTCTGCCTAGGTGTGAGGATCGTCTGTATCTGCCTTTAGCCTGCAAGGCCTGGATTCCACCTCATTCCTTCAACCCATCAGCTCCGCCTTGGCTCTTCACTCCCTCGTCTCCACTGTGGCCCATCATCCCACTGGCTCCACCAGACTCCTTTGTCTCTCCGGCTACATTTTGGTCTTCGTGCATCCATCACTACAGGATTCCACTCCACGGCTTCACCGTGTCACTCTGTTCCTTTGGCTCCGTATGACTCCTTCTTCCCTACAGATCCACCTTGGTCCTTAGTCGCTCTGGCTCCACTGCGGCCTTCCAGGTCCCCATCTGCCTTGGACCTCTGGATCTCGGGTGTCACCCTGGCTCTACATCTACTCACCTCTACTTGGGTCTCCACGTCCAGCGGCTCCATTTCCATCGCTCGTCCCCATCTGCCAAGTTTACACCATGGCTCCTCTCTCCCTCGGCTCTGACCTTGGGCCACAGGCTGGCTGGTCTCTGGACCAACATCTGGCTCCTCTTGCTCCTGGCTTCCCCTTGGCTCTTTTCACCCTCTACTCCCCCATGGACTACATTATTTTCCCTGGACTCTTTTTGTTTTTCTCTTCAGTTTCACACCCTCCTCCAGAGCCCCTGCCATCCCACCTTTGGACTATTTACTGGCCTTTTTAGGAGGGGGCGTTCCCTTTGTTTGATTCCTGCTCATAAACCCTCAGTTCTCCTTTAGACTTTGTCCGTTCTCATCTGTGTTTGGTTGGTTTCCCTGCCTTGTCTATTGGATTAATTAGTTTTTTTCTGATGTCTATCATTCTTGTGTGATTTGTATCACCAACATGTGACAGAAGAATGAACCTTTACAGTTTTGCAGCATTTTCCTTTTTTTTTTTTTTTCATGGACCAGATCCTCCTGCTCCAAACTTGGGCCTCGTGCTGACATCAGAATAGATACAAAAAGAAAGCAAAAATAACAACTTAATTCAACAATTTCTTCTTTTCTGTGTCAGTCTCTGCCACACGAGGGTACCACACCATTGTAATGCTGAGTCTGAGACGGAAGAGAAGAAATTGTTGAATAATTTTTGTTTTCTTTGCACACAAAAAGTATTCTCCTAGCTTTATAACATTACGGCTGAATCACTGATGTCATATGGGCTATTTTAATGATTTCCTTACTACCTTTCTGGGCCTTAAACGTGTCAGTTGTGTTGCTGTCTATGCAGGGTCAGAAACCTCTCGGATTTCATCAACAATACCTTAATTCGTAATACAAAAATGAGCGATGGTCTTACAGTTTTGAAACAACATGAAGGCAAGTAATTAAAAGACAGAATTTTCATTTTTCAAGTCACTTTAACTTATTCCAGCTATCTCCATATTTCCATATTTTTTAAATAACATCCATCATTATGAGATAAAATGCAGTGAAAATCATTTAAACCAAAAGTGTGTCAGTTTTTCTGTTATTAAATAGTCTGTTTAAATAAATAATACATAAATGGCATTATTGTCCTATTATTAAATTAAATATAAATGTATTAATTGTCTGAATGCGACTGAACATCAGAAGTGCATTTCCGAGTTTGTAGGACCACAAACCCAAACCTCCACCTTGAATTTACCTCCATCTGAGGAGCGATGCAGATTTATTTTTACAGACGTCCCCCTGAGAAACAATTACCGTCCGAATGGGGCTTATGGGATCAACAGTATGAACTGACCACGTAGTGATTACGACTGCTGATTAAGTCATAAGATTTTAATTGTTATTTTCAGAGAGTATTACTCTTTGGATACTTGTGATTAGGGCTTTGTTAAAAATAATGGAAAATAAGACAAAATATACAGTAGTTTAAAAAAGCATGAATGTATTTTGTCTAATTGTTTTATGTTGTCCAGATTTTGTTCACTTCATTTTATGCAATTTTATGCAAATCTGCCAAATTTTGACAAAAATGGCTTGTATTCTGCAGTGCGATCTGTGGAAACACAGAGCAGCTGTAGATCTGATGGCTCTAGTTTACTTCACTCAGCCTCTCCTAAACACATAAATCACTGCACAGTTTCACAACAATGAAGTGAAACAGTGACTCAGCCTATTTGTCCCAATCGATGACCTCGTTGGTTAATGTGAAGAGACACTTCAACGGAAACAACAGTTCCATTCACCTTCATAAAAATAAGATTTGTAAATCCATTCTTCAGACACAAGGCTCCACTCACTGGGTATTATTCAGAAAGTGTCTGCTTTTTCATTCTGCACCCATACTGAAATGCGTATCAGCTTATACAAGGAATTATCCCCTTGTTTATGCATGTTTAATAATGTATAATGTTTTTATTTATGCACAACACATGTTGCAATGTAATGACATTACATTCAGTGCTTACCTTCTGTAAACCACTTGTAAAATATGACTAAATAAAACATGACTGAATTCTCGTTACTAGATTGTTTTCTGGATCCGATGCTCATTTCATAAATAGTATATTTGCGTCGCCAATATTGTTTGATTTGCATATAAATGCTAAGGGACTGAAAATATGAGCATCTGCAGCATAAAAGCATATCAGCGTAAATTCTGGACCGCTTCGCTGTTTATTTTGTCCAAGAATTGGCCACTTCTACATGTAGAGCGTCCAACCACGATTCATTTTTTTAAGCAATGCCATTGTGCTACAGGTCCAATATGCATCAGACTGTTCATGAATGTTTAGCTCAGCGCATGTGTTTATAAGGTCATGAAAAAAATCCAATTTGTCCTTGACTAAATCAAATCTAATCCTCTGACAGCTTAATCATATGCATAATGCAATGCCGAGACCTAAGATAAACATTTATATTGTCAATGACATGACATTATTATTTCAAAAGATATTCATGCAAAGGATGTTTGGTGGTTCCTCATTTAAAAGGGAGATTAGAAGTGAGTATTAAAAATGAGTCCCTCTTGGTTCCTAATGCAAGAGCTCATTAAAAGTACATATTGAATTGATGAGTAGGTCAACGGACTGCGGGTGGCATTATAATCTCACAGTCGAACGTATATGTTGTGAGCATTGAAAAGACTTTCCACACAGCAGCAGTGAGTCGGCGGCGTTAAATAGTGATATCACGCCACACATGAATTTGATTACACGATAATGACCACACGCTCACGCCTCCAGCCTGTACCACCGCCAACACCTAACGCCCAGACATGTGTTGTGTGGGACGTCAACGCCCGTGTTACTCAATATCTCCACCAACATTGTATAACAACAAGCTGTTGGGGCCATTGTCAGAGTGTGGAGAAGCCATAAGACGGGCATGTGATGAACCAGCGCAACTGAACAACACTTTTGAACACATGCATGTAGCAGTTGCCCATGAAGAAATACTGAAAACACGTGGTTCGCAGTGAACCGCCACGGGCCTGAGCGATTATCAAAAGAAACTGAGAACCAAATGGACCTACAAGCACAGATTGCTCGAGAAAAAAAAAAAAAAAAAAAAAAAAAACAGATATGACGAGAAGATATCTGAAAACAGTTATTGAAGTTGACATTATTTGAAGAACATGTTTGTGGAGCTTGTTGGTGCTAAACTTGCTGCTAGCATATAGATTTTGCATTTGTACAATATCCATGATATTCTGGTGTAGATATTAGGTGTTTGAATTATGGGTGGTTGCTGGTTTTGGGTGTTTTATAGGTTTTTGCTGTCCTAAGGCAAGAAAGGCTGTCCCATTCATTGTAAGTCTAGTATTATTATACAATTAAGAAGACTTTACGGACAGGTGTATTTGATTAGGACTGGAGCTAAAACTCTGAAAGATAGTGGTACTCCTAGCTCAGGTCAGAAACTTATGCAATTCAGTGACCCACCCATTATTTCCTCCCTACTTACAGTTATACTGTACTCTAAAATTATTCGACCAATAAATTACTCTAAATTAGAGGAACTTACTGTATTTTGTTGCGTAAACAAAAATTGATTGCTCAGAAGTTATTTTTGATTACTTAGTTCACTACTTAAAAAGTGTTAAAGGGGTCATTGGATGCAAAACTCACATTTACATGTTGTTTGAACATTATTGTGTGTTGGTGTTTGTGTACACAACCACCCTACACTGATAAAAATCCACCCAGTGGTATTTTTTTAATCTTTAAAAGTAATATCCCATTTTTCAAATCAGGTCATTCTCAGCTTCTTGTCGGTGTGGCTGCTCCCACGATAGTTGATTGACATGAGCGCCTTACCTTAGACCTGCCCCCACCGACCTGAAACAGTCCGACTCCGATCGCCATTGTATCGACTCTGGTGCAGGGGAAGACAAGAATGTCTCCGATTGAGCGATTAAGGTGTTCTGTTGTTGGATGTCATAATGAATATAGCAGTCGTCATTTACTCCCGACATCTGAGCCGCTGAAGACGCAGAGGATTAATACAATAGCGAAAATGGCAGATCACAGAAATAAATGTTATGTTCCAGGCTGTGCAGTGGATGTGATGTTCAGGGATGGGTTGGTGTCTGTGTTCACAAAGGTACAGAAAACAATTAACGCGTTCTAAAAAGATAATGCAAGCCACTAACGATACATGGTTAGTTGTTTGCTAGCGGTAGCCTGGTACCGCTTACAGTAAGTACTGCCGCTGTAGTATACACAGAGCACGTGTGATCGCAAATCTCAAAAGTGAAAGTAAAAAGTGCATTTAAAAGCAGTTTCAATGCCCCGCATATTATTAGCGGCTCCCTGATTAAATAAATATTTTCCTCCCTGTGTTTCCTTCCTGCTGTGTGAGCTATTAAAATGAGCCACACTGTGAAACAGCCAATCAGAGCAGAGCTCATTATTATTATTCATGACCCTTCCAAATAAGGTAATAAAAAAGACTACAGATTATGAAGCATCATTGCCTAAAAAAGGAGTGTATCCGTGTATCATCATTTTAAGAGAGATAGACATTCTGTCAGTACTCTCTACAGTGGTACTCTTGTGAACACACCTCAAAGACTGAATAAAGTCATTTGTTTTCATTGCACACAAAAAAATATTCTCATAGCTTCATAACATTACGGTTGAACCACTGATGTCACATGGGCAATTATAACAATGCCCTTACTACCTTTCTGGGCCTTGAACGTGTCAGTTGCATTACTGACTATGCAGGGTCAGAAAGCTCTTGGATTTCATCAAAAACATCTTAATTTGTATTCTGAAGATGAACAATGGTTTTATGGGTTTAGAACGACATGAGTAATTAATGACAGAATTAAAATTTCTGGATGAACTATCCTTTTAAGTTTAGGTAAGGAGAAGTGTTTAAGGATCTAGAATTGTAGGCTTATTAATTAAAGTGTAGGATTATTAATTAAAGTCTGTATTATACAGTCAAGTGCACTTGAAAATCACAGGCAGGTTAGTTGGAAATAAACTTTGCAGTAAAGTGGCCCTACAGGAGCAGGATTAAGGTCCTCTGAATTAAATCAATAAATGAGTATGCATTTCATTTGTGGTAATAGATCCCCTGAATTTCTTTTTAGAGACTCTTTTCCAACTGTTGCTCAACTTTTCTACACTTCTTTCATTCTGTCTTGTTTACCATAGCCAGAAGCTGCCTTTCTCGGCTTCCTCTTCCATTTCCTTTAGAGACTTCTTCGATGCCAATCGAACAGTACCAATGTCTTTCAACAGACACTGCAGTGATATTCCTATAAAACCTCGACACCTGACCTTCACATATATCTGTTTACGCTTAAACGTATATATGCTATATGGATCATATAGTCTAAAGGTATTTACACATGTACAGCTTTAGAAATCTAAAAATCTTTATAAAAAAGTGTCATAACATTTGAGGTGGCAGATGAGAATGATTATCTGTGCATAAATTATGTGCATAAAGTAGTTAATTTACGGTGTTTTACTCACGCAGACTGCCATATGGCCTCAGACGATACATTTATGATGATTTCATAAATGTTATTAGCATTGTCATTTATTTATTTATTTAAAAATTGGTCAAAATTGTCAGTCCACTGCAAAAATCATTTTCTTACTTAGATTTGTGTCTTGTTTCCAGCCAAAATATCAAAAAAATTCTTAAATCAAGCAGGATTTCCAGATGAGTAAAAATTATTGTCTTGTTTTCAGAAAATAGTAAAGTCAAAATTAAGTGTGTTTTTGCTTGAAACAAGCAAAACAATTTGCCAATGGGGTGAAAAAAAAAGTAATCAAGTTCTGTTTGAAATATGTTTTTTTTTTTTTTACACCATTCGCAGATTATTTTGCTTGTTCTAAGCAAAAACTCACTTAATTTTGACTTGTTTTTTTTTTTTTCGGAAAACAAGAAAATAATTTTTACTCTTTTTGATTTAAGACTTTGTAGATATTTTGGCTGGAAACAAGACAAAAAATCTAAGTAAGAAAATCATTTTTTGCAGTGGACTAATAATTTTGACTGTCATTTTTAAATAAATAGCGATGCTAATTACATTTTTTAAATCATCATAAATGCTACATATATTTGATAAAAAAGGGACCACAAAACCGATAAAAACAGTAATATTGTGAAAGATTATTAGAACAATTTATTCCATTTATTCCTTTAATGAAAAGCTACATTTTCAGCATCATTACTCCAGTCTTCGGTGTCACATGATCCCTCAGAATATTTCTTGCTCACTTTTCAATTATTAGTACTCAGTTATAAATAATGGTTCTTATTATTATCAATGTTGAAAACGGTTTTTGCTGCTTAATATTTTTGTATAAAAACTAGATACAGTGCCTTGCGAAATTATTCATACCCCTTCATTTTTTTCACATTTTGTTATGTTGCTGCCTTATGTTAAACTACTTTAAATTATTTTTTCCCCACATCAATCTGCACTCCCTACTTCATAATGGCAAAGCAAAAAATAGGTTTTTAACATTTGTGCAAATTTATTAAAAATAAAAAAACTGAAAAGATCCCGTTGCATAAGTATTCATACCCTTTTCTGGGACACTCGAAATTTAGCTCAGGGACATTCATATTGCTTCTAGATGTTACTACACTTCGAGTGGAGTCAAACTGTGGCAAATTCATTTGAATGAGTATGATTTAGAAAGGCACACACCTCTCAGAAAAGGTCTAACAGCTGAAAATGCATATCAGAGCAAAAACCAAGTCCTGAGGTCAAGATAACTGCCTGTAGAGCTCAGTGACAGACTTGTGTTAAGGCAATGATATAGGGAAGAGATCAGAAAAAAATCTGCTGCATTGAAGGTTCACAGAAGCATTATCCATAATGGAAGACGACTGGAACAACTAGGACTCTAGAAAATGTCTGCCAGCCCCCATCCAAGCTGACAGAGCTTGAGAGGTGAAAAGGTGAGGCAAAGAATGGCAGATAATTGCCAAATGCAGATGTGCAAACCTTGTCACATCATACCCAGAAAGACTTGAGGCTGTAAAGGTGCTTCAACAATGTACTGAGTTAAGGGTATGAATACTTATGCAATCTACTTATTTCAGTGTTTTATTTTTAATAAATTTGTAAAATTTGCTAATTTAAAGTAGTTTAACATAATGCTGCAACAAAACAAAATGTGACACAAATGAAGGAGTATGAATACTTTTGCAAGGCATTCTGTTTACAATTATACTTACCCACAAACAAATATCAAGTATTATGAAATATTACTAAACATTAACTGTTTTTAACATTAATTCTTGAGCAGCAAATCAGTATATTAATGATTTCTGAAGACTATTTCATTTATTTGAACATTTTAAAGTTTAGCCTTGGAAAGAGTGTTAGAATACTTCAAAACTAGTTAAAATGATGTGGCAGCAGAACTCAAACAGAAAAAAAAAATGAAATCATTATAGAATGCCAAATGTGGAAACTTGAGTGAGATGGCATTGAACATATTTAATTAATATTAGTCTATTAGTTAAATACAGTAAAAGCAAACTATTAATTCTATGCATCCAAAGGGATTCTTAAACATGTGTAGGGCCAGTTTATGTTCAAAATGCTTAGGTTTGCTTAGGCTTAGGTTCAATTATTACATTAGCTGACTGTACTTAAAGGGATAGTTCACCCAAAAAATGAAAATTCTGTAAGACCTTCATTCATCTTTTCTTTGTGCACAAAAAGTATTCTCGTAGCTTCATAAAATGATGGTTGAACTGACGTCACATGGACTATTATATCAATGTCCTTACTACTTTTTTAAGCCTTGAATGTTTTAGTTATGTTGCTGTCTATGCAGGATCAGAAAGCTCTCGGATTTTATCAAATATCTTAAATTGTGTTCAGAAGATGAACAAAGGTCTTGTGGGTTCGGAACAACAAGAGGCTGAATAATATTTTTGAGTTTAATCTATGTATGTTTAAGGTTAAAACTATTACAAGAAAATTAAGTATTACTTTAAAAGTGGATCGAGTACAAGCAGCTAATTATGTTCAACTTAGTTGACACTACTAATGAATGATTTAAAGAAAGACTATAGGGAGCTGATGTAGAGAACTCTCTCTGTCTGTTTAGTTGACTGCAGGTCATGACTTGTGGTGTGCTGACATCAATATTTAATGCAAACCACAGAGTCAGTGACATAAATGTCAGCACACAGGTCCCTCCGAGGAAGATATTTCACATTTTCAGGCCTCTGCGAGGCTGTGGTTTTTGCCTTGTACTCAGAGAAATTGGTAATATTGAAACTTCTTTATCGACGGCACACTTCACATCAAAGCGTATTGGATTCTGCATGCTTTTGAAATGTCAATTTGATTTGATCTGAGTACTGCTGCCTCTCGTGTTATTTTATCTCAGGAATGGAAAACAAGATTCACAGGTGGACCATGATTATACATTATACAGAGATAGGATTTATGTTCCAAGCGCCTTTGTCACGTCTGAATCTGCTGTATTCAATAGAAGAAATAGATATTTAGATACTCTAAGCTGTGTGTGTTCGTGAGATAAAATATTGCTATGGAGAATGCAGGTAATCTCTTGAAGCACTATATTTCTGCAATGTGTATTATCTGCCTTCCCACTTATTTTCCTTCAGTGATTTACTGTGCACAATACTCTGATTTCACAGCAAAGAAAAATCTCTGCATGACTCTGGTGGCACCGGTGCCTTATCAAATATTTATATAAATTTCTGGGTTGCTTTTGTTGGCCAGTATTCTGACAACATTAGGACACTGTGAAGGGTTAGTTCATCCAAAATGTCACTTCTGTCATTACTTATTCACCATCTTGTCATTCTGAACCCATGTGGCTTTCTTTCTTTCTAATTCCAAATATTCAAACTGCAGTTTGTCTGGTTATGAGACAAACGCAAAATATGATGGTGCAACAGCAGGGTCCCAAAGTTATGATCCTGTTAATTTTCTCCATTGGAAATTATAAGTTCAGGTGTGAACCTTTCAAGACAGACTTACTATGAACCCAGAGACTGTTAAAGGAATACTTCACCCTAGGGTTGGGTGATGTCTATAAACTGGCATCAGACGATGTCTACAGTGAAACACCGCAATGGATGATGACATCGGGTTGGGGGGGTTGGTGTTAGGGATGTGCCTGAAGCCTGAATCTGTATTCGGAAAGGCACGGATAACAAATAATGCCTTTTACTGGACTCATTAAAGGGATTTTGTTTCTTCAGTAGAACACAGATGAAGATTTTTAACTCAAACCTTTGCAGTCTGTCAGTCATATAATGGCGGTCAATGGGATCCACGGCTTTGATAGTCAATAAACAAACAGACAAAACCAAACTAAGCCCTGCAGCTTGTGGTCTTAAGACACGAAACAATCATTCTGTGCAAGAAACTGAATAGTATTTATATCATTTTTTACCTCTAATCCACTGCAATGTCCATTACTTGTGCTTATCCTGATTGTTGCAACCAATTAAAAGCTAAAAGATTACGTTTGGTTGTGCTAACTCATCTGGGAGCGTTGACTTTCACCGACTTCCAACTTTTGAGCCTGATCGACTGAAGTTATGGTGGTTTGCTCTTCGTCACGCGCCGGCTGTTGTGAACGTGCTCAGGACAGTTAGACATTGCGGTGGATCAGAGGTAAAAAAAGATATAAATACTGTTCAGTTTCTTGCACAGACCGATTGATTTGTGTGTTAAGACCTCAATGTATCGTCACAAGCTACAGGGTTTAATTTGGTTTTGTCTGTGTATGTTTTCTTGACTCTCAAAGCCGTGGGTCCCATTGACTGCCATTATATGATTGACAGACTGCAACGGTTTGAGTTGAAAATCTTTGTTTGTGTTCTACTGAAGAAACAAAGTCACCTACATCTTGGATGCCCTGGGGATGACCAGATAAATATAAAAATTTATTTTTGGGTGAACTATCCCTATAATTGCGAGATAAAGTATTGAATTTTTATTTTCTTTCTGTAGTACATGTAATTTCCTTTCTGAACATGGTATTTGGATTTGCCTGTTTGTGGGGAGGAGTTACAATTCTGGTTTAACATTGTGATATCTGTCAGCCTAGTCCAAAAAAAATTCATCAATTACTCACCCTCATGTTGTTCCAAACCTGTATTCTTTTTAAAGTTAAAAAAAAATACATTTTGAAGAACCCTAAACTAAACAGTTGATGGTAGCCATTGAGATAACGCTTTAGATTTAGGAACACATATTCACTATTAACTAAGAGTTTTTTTTTCTCAATGAACTCCTAATTTAGTAAGCTGTTAAGTTTAGGTATTGGGCCGAGTTAAAGGAGAAGTTCTCTTCCAGAACAAAAATTTATAGATGATTTACTCACCCCTTGTCATCCAAGATGTTTGTGTCTTTCTTTCTTCAGTCATAAAAAAATTATGTTTTTTGAGAAAAACATTTTAGGAATTATCTCCATATAGTGGACTTTAATGGTGCCCCCAAGTTTGACCTTCCAAAATGCAGTTTAAATGCAGCTTCAAATGGCTCTTCAAACAATCCCAGCCGAGGATGTAGGGCCTTATCTAGCGAAACTATCTGCCATTTGTCTAAACAAATTGACAATTTATATACTTTTTGTCAGGATTATGTCTTGTTCTGTTCTGTTCTCCTAGTGTTTTTCCCCCTATGTTTCCAGTTCTAATGGTTTAGTCCTTGTCTTCCCCTCTAGTTTTGTTTCCATTTGGTTTGTTCATGCCCATATTTGTATTTCCCCCTCGTTATACTGTTATCTTGTTTGTGATCACGCCCCCGTTTCAGTGTATTTAAGAGTCTGTGTTTGCACACCCCGTTTGTCGGTCAATGCAGATGTTACTTCTGTTTGTTTTGTTTCATGTGCTCATTTCCTGCTCCCGGTTTTGTTTATTTGTTCATTTTGCAGTTTTTATTTTAATAAACTTCATTCATTCAGTTACTCCGGTTCTCCTCGTCCATCTCTACTCCTCAACCCAGCCAGATTGTGACACTTTTTAACTTCAAATGCTCGTCTTGTCTATTTTCTGCGATGTGCATGCAAACTCGGTGTAATCTGGGTCAATACAGTTAGGGTATGTCAAAAAAACTCCCTTCTCATTTTCTTCTCCAACTTCAAAATCGCTTTTCTACCTGGGGGCACTTTTTCGCGAGACATAAAATATGTACCAATAAGTATATATCACTGCATTTTCCAAAAGAAATGAACACTAGAGGCAGTAAAACCTTTTATTCCTTTTCACACAAAGTATAATTTACACAGTTTGATAAAGTGTACTTTTTACACAATCATTTGAAGAACATTATATTATGACAACAATTTTAATATGCTGGGAGATTTGAAAACTGATGCTTTCAAATGTTAGCATGACATATCCAGCTTCATAGCTATGGGTTTGCATAGCCGATAGGTGTGTTCGGTAGCTCACGCAGTGCAGAGATGTACTTAAGAGAAGAAGAGGTTCAATTTGAATCCTGTGTGACTACGGTTCGACAAAACAGTTCAAATCTACACACAAGGAAGATTCAAATGTCATCAACAAATGCGATTTGACATCAGTTTTCCATTTGTTAGCACTTTCTGATAGGTTTAGGGTTAGGTTTGGTTTAGGGCATATTTCCAGTATGATAGAGCATAAACTTTTTTTTTTAATCTTTAAAAGTAATATCCCCTTTTTGAAAGTAAACATTGCGGCTCATCATCCCACTGTGGAGAGGGGCGGGGCGAGCAGAGAGCTCATTAACATTTAAAGGAACATGCAACAGAATAGCTCGCTCTAAAAAGGGCTAATATTGACAAGGTAAAAAGAGTGTTTTTTACTCTACCATTGAGAAATTTTAACCAAAGTATGTTATAGACTTATCATTAAGACCCTAATCATATCAACTTGTGGAAAATGGGCATCCGATGCCCCCTTTAAGGGATCTAGAATATGCTCACGCAGAATAAGACATTAAAGGAGTCATGAACTGCCTGTTTTTTTATTTTGTACTGTTCTCTGAGGTCCACTTATAATGCTATCAAGATTTTTACATCAAAAAATATCATAATTTGAAGTAACAACCTATTTTCTGTCCTGTTTTCAACCCCCCTCATCAGAATGCTCTGTTTGACCAGTAAACGCCCACCGCAATGACTGTCTAGCGGCGTACATTCAATAGGTCAAAAACGCATAAATAACTCAATACATATCAAACAATCTGTACGAAGAGACAAAGCAATTTGTGTTCCAGGGTTAAAAAGAACTCCTATGCACCATGAGAATCCCTTCACCATCTACTCACCCTTATTTTTGGGGTAACTTATTCCTTTAAGATCCCAGACATACATACAGTACAAATAAAACATTCAGCAAACTGCATTTTAGATAGATCTGTCCCAATGATGAGCAAAACAAGATGAGCGTGAGCTTTCCTGCAGTGGCTTTAAAAGCAGAGGGTGATTAGAGACACACAGACCATAATCCATTTCACAACCCAGGCCAAATATCACAGAGCATGTAGAAAGAGCTAAGTCAGGGTGACATGAACCCATCATTACAACTGTAGGAGAAATCAATTTACTCCATCTCTATAAATATCCCTGTCTCTTTTTATCCCTTTTTGTACTGACAAAAAAGGTAACCTAAACTGAAGCTACCGTTCAAAAGTCTGGGGTTGATATGATTTTGTAAATGTTTTTATAAGAAGTCACTCCTGCTCACCAAAGCAGTTTGATCAATTATGGGGCCAAGCACTATCAGCAGCAAGGGAGCCAAGCATGGCATGGAGCACCAGATCAACTGCAACAATGAGTATAAGAAACCATTTTAAGATGATTTTAGTCAAATTGACAGAAAAATAATGTACAATTCCTAGAAATATGATTTAATGGCTTATCACTTTTGAACAACAGGTGGAGCTGTTATCAGATCGATGTGGTGTGTTTAGTGTGAGGTGATAAAGGCACACACAAAGTTTGGTGTCATTATGTCAAATCTTTGCAGAGAAAAAGCCTCAGAGTCATTTTGGCATCAAGCCTAAAATTTGTAGTGGCGCTGTACAAAAACGGTTTAATCTATCAACACGAAATCCATAACTTTTTGTCAACACAATCTGAAGATGATCATACTCATTTTTATGAAAACCAGACTAATGGTCCTGGAGCCCTGCTGAAAAAAAACAGCTAAAACCACCCTAGGCTGGTTGGCTGGTCTTAACTGGTTTAAGCTGGAAGTAGCTGGTTTTAGCTGGTCTCCCAGCCTGACCAGGCTGGGTTTAGCTGGTGGTTTCCCAGCCTGACCAGCCTGGCCAGGCTGGAAAAGTGGCCAAAACCCCTCTAAAATCAGCCTGCTGACCAGCTATGACCAGCTAAAACCAGGCTGGTTTTAGCTGTTTTTTTCACCAGGGTGGAGTTTGAAAAAGTATGTTTTCAACATAAATCAAAATGGCGGACAGGAAGTTCAGCCATAATTGGTATCTATGTTGTTGGCATGACCCAAGAAAAAATTTGAGACCAGTTTCATTACAATAGGCCAATGCGTTCAAAAGTTATTAGGATTTTTGGAACATTCATAATTGATGTTTATGGAATGGTTTATTAATCTTAACCAATAGGTGGTGCTGTTATAAAATTGATGTGGTGTGGTGTGGCAAATTTGGTGAAAATCGGACCAACGGTCTAGGAGGAGTTCGAAACAGTAGGTTTTCTTCAATAATCAATATGGCGGACAGGAAGTTCAGCCAATTTTGGCATAATTGGTATCAATGTTCTCTGCATGACCCAAGGAATATTTTGAGATTTTCATTACAATAAGCCATTTTCATCAGGAGTTATTAGCATTTTTCAAAATTTCTTTATAACTTTTGACCACAAGGTGGCGCTGCCACCAAACTTTTTGAGTACTGTCAGGGCATGGTGGCAAAGACTCATACCGAGTTTTGTAACGATAAGTCAATGCATTCATAAAACATAGCATTTTATGACAAAATTCAAAATGGCTGATGCCCAGAATGGCTGACATGGGAAAATTGGATATGGTTCAACTCGGCATGCTCCTCCCAATCTAACAAGACCAGTTTCGAGATTTGGCCAAACCATTGAGAAGTTATAAGCAAAAATAGCCATTTTTCATATCTCCTGACCACTAGGTGACACTGTGTCAAATCTTTGCAGGTAGCCTCAGGTCGTGCTTGTTATAACACACACCAAGTTTGGTCTCAATATGCCAAACCGTTGTGGAGATATAGCCTCAAATCTATTTTTGCATGCTTTTCATAGAATTTGTTTGCACGTTATTCGAGAACAGTTCAACTAATCAGCTAGAAATCCATAGCTTTTTGCCATCATGGTCTGAAAATGATCTGAGCCAATTTTGGCGAAAATCAGACAAACCGTCTAGGACAAATTCAAAAAAGTAGGTTTTACATTATATTAAAAATAGAAATTAAAAAAAAAAAAACTTACGATTTTTGAATTTTGGTGTTCATTTGACTCGGCATGACCCAAGGATTCAGAGAAAAACAAGAAAGAATTTTGATTTTGTACCTTATGGTTCAAAAGTTACTAGCATAAACAAATTGAAACTTTGGACAAGTGGTGGCGCTAGAGAGTTTGAGATAGAGACTCCAACTTTGCTATGGTTAATGTTGAGACTGTCCTCTATCAATGCTTCAAATTTCACAGCTTTCCCGCAAGCGGTTCTATGGGCTGCCATAGACTCAAGAGTGAAAGAAACGGAAGAAAAAGAATAAGTCAACGTCAACGGATACAGTTTATTTGAATTTATAAGTAAAATTTGATGCTCAAAAACATGTATTATTATTATAATGTTCAAAACAGTTGTTCTGCTTTATAGTTTTTTGTGAAAATTTTTCTGGTTTCACCCAAAAAGAGGAATTAACAGCATGGAATAATAAATGTTCTGTGGTGCATTTTAAGCTGAAACTTGAAATAAGACTTATATTGCGTCTTTGAAAATGGCATAATAGGACCCCTTTAATGTGTCATTGCTTAAAAAATGAAAATTCTTCTATATCCTTTCAAAAAAAATAAATAGTTAAATTTTACTGACTCCAAATCTTTGGGGGTGGCACAGTGACTCAGTGAGTAGCACTGGATAATTCCTGACAGATATTTATTTATTTATTTACATTTTAAGCAAACAGAAGCTCTTTGGAATGCATAAATTGATCAAATGTATACGCTGAATGCAATATCACTTTGGATGAAAGCATCTGCCAAATGCATAAATGCAAATGTAGATTATTGAAGCTGAAAGAACTAATTTATTTATGCTGATGATGTCACCACAAAAAAAGTGATAAAGCATTTTTTCCACAATACACTTCTTGCTGGAAAACAGCAGAAGCAGAAGAGAAATTCTACTGAAACTATTACTACTGAAAAAATGCTAGAGTTACTTGAGCTGCTACTTTTAGTTACTCTCCAACAGTGCATACTATATGTGGAAATAGTAAGCGGCGTATGCTGTTACAAGCACAGCTTTTTCTCTCTCTCACACATACACATGCGCTCAAACACACACTCACTTCAACCAAGCTTGACACACTGTGCCCAAAAGCATTGCATCATGTCTTTGTTGAGATCTCTGGGTCTCTAATCCAAATCTCACCCGAACCAACCCAGCATTTGCAGAAAGGCAGCACCCTCAGGAACTAAAGGGTTATTTGATCTAGTTCTTTCTCAAATAACCCCGAGCAAATTCATATGTATATTGTAGGAGTTCATCTTAAGAGCCAAGAATGAATGTTTGAATACAAATCAGTGTCTTTTAACAGATGAGATTGGCGCTTGAGTATTTACCTAATAAAACTGACAGTACAGCTGCTGGGGAGGATGATTGGCAAGAAATCGCAACAGACAGCTCGTCTCTGTTTACCTGTCAAAGTTTGGATGATTTTTGCTCAAGGGGACACATAGTTCTGCTGTAAATGAGAAAGCATCAGCATGTTGCGTGCATCTGTGAGCCCTGAGTCACACTTGTGACGCGGAGCACTGATGATCATAGGTCGTGACAATACGCACGCGACACCACAGAGCTGTTATATGACACAGCTGAATGCCAATAACAGATTAATGCCGCAGATGTGATGTCAGATGGAAGACCTTGGGACCGCTTTTGCAGAGATGCATCGCTAACTTTAGTTATGTGCTTAAAATAGATTGAAGTACAACCGCAAGTAGCAAACGTTAAAGTGATAGTTGATTTTAAATAAAAGACTTCACGAGGCACGAAAATTGAATGGCATGAACATGAATGTGGAGGAGATATTATGTAATCTTCAGAAGACAGATTGTCACACATAAAACCCTAATTTATGGCATTTTCAGGCTGTTTCTTGGCATTTTGGGGCAGTTCTTCAAAATATATTGGTTTGTTCACAGGAGAAAACCATATACAGACAAGCCCGAAAATTCTGATTTAAAGTTACTTTTATTCAACCAGAAAGTTTTTTTTTTTTTTGACAGGAAATGACACAGGTTTCTCCCAAAAGATAATTCACAAGTTTGCCCTTACAACTAATCTGCTCGAGCAAGTAAAGTGCATATTTTGGCGTGCTGTCCTGGGGGAGGGCTCCGGGCCCGGAATACAGGCCGAACCCAGAGAACTCCCCCATTCCTAGCATGGGATAAAAACAGATTAGAAGTGGGGAGCTGGGGAGGAGGAGGGATGCCAAGAAACAGTCCCTGGACGGAGGTAAGACGGCTGTCTATATATGTTTGTTGTGCTAATTGGATGATTGGCTAAACGAGTTACACCTGTGCCAAATTGATTGATTATCTGATCATGCTCCTCCCGAACCTTGCTAATATAACATCAAGATGATGTACAAGAGGCATCATTGTGGAAAAAAAATATTACTCATCTTTTATTTACATTTGAACAAAAAGTGGCATGCCCAAAATTATTAATACCCTTCTCAATAATCAATGGAAAAGCCTTTATTGGCTATTACAGCAATCAAATGCTTCCTATAATTGCTGACCAGCTTTTTGCATGTCTCCACTGATATTTTTGCCCATTCATCTTTAGCAATGAGCTCCAACTCTTTCAGGTTGAAGGGTCTCCTTGCCATCACCCTGATCTTTAGCTCCCTCCACAGATTCTAAATTGGATTTAGGTCAGGACTTTGGCTGGGCCACTGCAAAACGTTAATGTTTTCGTCTACTGTTTTGGGTCGCTGTTGTACTGAAATGTCCACTGGTGCCCAAGGCCAAGTTTCTCTGCAGACTGCCTGATGTTGTTGTTTTTCATGGTGCCGTTTACTGTGATTAGGTTCCCTGGTCCACCGGCTGAAAAACACCCCCAAAACATTAGGTTCCCACCACCATGTTTGGCAGTGGGGATGGTGTTCTTAGGGTAAAGTCTTCTCCTTTTTTACGCCAAATGAAGGCATCATCATTGGCTACATCAAGACCAGAAGTCTTCTTCTTTGTCCAGATGAGCATTTGCAAAGGCCAAGCAGGCTTTTGTGTGCCTTAGTTGATTACAACAGCTGTTCCCAATGAATCAGGGTAATTAGGATGCTTTAGAACAGCTTGGACTATTTGGAATGGTATAGAACTTTGGATTTTCCCATAAACTGTTTGCAAAGGGTATGAATAATTATGGACATGCCACTTTTTGTTCAAATATAAATAAAAGCTGAGAAATATTTTTTTCCACAATGATGCCTCTTGTACTTCATCTTATTATCTTTTGGGAGAAGCCTGTGTCATTTCCGGTCAAAAAAAATTGCTGGTTGAATAAAAGTAACTTTAAGTCAGAATTTGCCAGGGGTATGAATAATTTTGGCCTTGACTGTATGTACTTAATATTTGCTGGTGAATTTTTACTCAGAAAATGCTAATCAATTGTACCAATAATTATTCAGAAGCAAGTAACACATTGAATTAAACATAAATTTGTGAAGTAAAAAGACTTTCTGCCAAAAAAAAAAAAACTGATTTGAAACAACATTATGGTGAGTAAAATAATAATTTCAGCATAAATAATTGAGTGAACATGCCTTTAAATCGGTAACTGAGAATGAATGGGGGGGAACACGTAAGATAATCATATCGTATCATACACAATATGATTGGATATGACTGATTTTGTTCGGCTGTGATTGGTTCATGCGATAAATCCCGCTTCTTGTGTTTTTGATATAATGACGACTAATTTAAAGTAAGTAAACAACTCACACACTTAGATATAACCTCTTTGTTACTCCAAAATAAGTCTTAAATAGCATGAAAACATGATCTGTGAGAGTTTTTTAAGTGAGTAATCCACTCAGTAAATCTCTGTGGCTGTGACCAATATTGACTGAGCTTTGACTGATGATATGTAAAATTCAAAAATAGATGTAGTTAAAATTTAACTATTAAAAACATAAGTTCACAAATAAAATGTTTAAATCGTTGAGTTATTATTGTAATAAATGTAAAATGCCTAAAAACACTTACTTGATGAGATGCATACTTGGTTTTAATAATTAGAATATTGATTACATTGTTAATATAAAAATATAAAATAGATTTGTTTTTGATTGTCTGATAGTGTAATGTTTATTTAACCAAGAAAATGTGACTGGGACATGAATTTAAATTCTATAAAAAAAAAAAAAAAAATTAAAAAAAAAACACTACACACCAGTGATATACAGATGAGGTCAAAAGTTTACATACACTTTGTAGAATCTCTAAAATGTGAATTATTTTACCAAAATTCAAAACATCTTTTACTGTATGTGAAATATCTTATTCAGGTCAGTACTAAATAAAAAATCCCATGCATTTTGTATGATCTCTCTTATTTTGGTGAAATAATTAACATTTAGCAGATTCTGCAAGGTGTATGTAAACTTTTGACTTCAACTGCATCTAGTGGTGTAAAAACAATTTTTACTCATCTACTTTTAAATTGCTTTTAAATCTCACAAATAATTAGAATTAAGAATAAGCAGGTAACACATTGAATTAAACATGAAAGACTGAAAAGGTATTTTCTTGTACGCTCTCCAATAATCTGTTTAATTTAACTTTGAAAAATCAATTTTTCATTGCAAGCTCTGCCACTGGGACTAATTCTTACACAGGAATTACAATTAATTGTTGCTGCGTTGTGTACACATTTACCAGTCTCTGTCAATAATTTAGTTTTGGCTCAAGCTGAAAGACTTAGTGTCACGAATTGAGTCGTCCTGTCATCATAAACTCTTGCACTACACATCATCCGCTCGTCTCTGACTGTCCCTGTGACACTTAGAGTCCTTTTTGGGGGGGGCTTTGGAGAATAAGCTGTGTTGAATACTAAGCTTCCAGCAGCCACCTGGATTAGAAAGGAAAGACAAGAGCGAGAGAGAAACTCGAATGTGTTTTCCAATTTGGGTGGAGTCACTGGAGAGGTGGCAACCGCCCGCTGCGTGTGTCTCAACGAACATGGAAACTGTCACCAAACCCGTGACCCGAGCCGCCCCCCGCAGTATTACTGCCAGCAACAGGCCATTAAGCCTCTGCCTCTGAAGCCGCATAGGAAGAAGACGGCGGCCACATATAAACTAGGTGTGAGAAAAAAACAACAACAACATCAGTTGTTCATACAGTGGCCCCTAAAAATAATTGGACGCTCAAAAAACAGTTCACCCTACAGCACTCAAGATGATATTTTAAACAATCTACAGATAGGCCTTTTCCATGCAATGATAATACCTGCCTGATCTCATGACAAAAACGTACCTATGGGAACTTTCGCAAGACAGGAAATATATACTAATAAGTACATACCACTGCAGTTTCCAACAGAAATAAACACTAGAGGCTGTAAAACAGCAAGCACTTGTAATCAGTTTTGTACACAATTATGATTACGGCTTCATATGTTTCGCTTTCCGAACGTAACATGTTTTCTCTTAAGCTCAGATGGCATGGAATTGGATTTAGGATGCGGAACACAAACATTTTAAGCAATAAAAAATTCTGGCCAGGACATATCCAGTACAAAGAGCGTTTACAGTAACCGTTTTCTATATAGTTTATACAGTGTGAGAAGTGTGTTCACTCTGAAAATTTCAACAAGAATAAGCATAATAGTTACCAATTTAACATAATACATAATAGTTGAATTCTATAGCATATAGTACATAATTTGGGATGAAACTATTCTTGTTATTTTAGCAGACGTACAAGACAAACAGTTCTCTGTATGCGAAAGTATTCATTTTTTTAGCATTGCTGCTGCCTTATGTTAAACTGCTTTAAAATGGCTTTTTTTTCCCACATTAAACTACACTCTATACACCATAATGACAAAGCAAAAACAGAACTGTCTCAACTTTGTGAATTTATTACAAATAAAAAACTGAAATAAGTACTTTGCATAAGTATTCATACTCCTAACTCAGTACTTAGCTGAAGCACCTTTAAGACTTTTTGGGTATTATGTGACAAGTTTTGCACATCAGCATTTGGGAATTATCTGCCATTCTTCTCCCCACCTCTTCACCTCTGTCAGCTTGGATGGGGGTAGACGGACATTTTCAGGTTTCTTCAGAAATATTTGATTGGGTTCAAGCCCAGTCTCTGGCTGGGTCACTCAAGGACATTCACAGAATGTCTATAAGCCACTCTTGCTGTGTGCCTAGGGTCATTGTCCTGATGGAAGGTGAACATTGTGCCCAGTCTGAATTCTCTGGACTGGGTTTTCATTATGGCTATCTCTATATTTTGCTGTGTTGAGCTTTCGTTCCACTCTGATGAGTCCTTCAGTCTCTGCTGGTTAAAACAGCCCCACAGGATGAGGCTGCTACCACCACACTTTACTGTTGGGATGCTACTGATGCAGGTGATGATCATAGACTGAGGCTCATCAGAACAGAGAATCTTGTTTCTCAGAGTCTGAGGGTCCTTTAGGTGCTTTTTTGCAAATTCCAAGTGTGTTTTCATGTGTGTTCACTGAGGAGAGAATTGAGCTTAACTAGAGTGACCATCAGCTTCTTGATCACCACTGTAAACAAAGTCCTTCTCCATCAGTTGCTCAGTTTGGCCAGGAGGCCAGCTCTAGGAAGAGTCGTAGTTGTTTCAAACTTCTTCCATTAAGGGTAACAGAGACTACATGCTTATGTGAACCTTCAATGCAACCGGATTTATTTCTAAACTCTTCTTCAGATCTGTGCTATGACGCAATCCTGTTTCTGAGCTCTACAGGCAGATCTTTTGACCTCAGGGCTTGGTTTTTGCTCTGATATGCATTTTCAACTGTTAGATCTTTCCAATACCCATTTAATTAAATTTGCCACAAGTTAACTTCACTCGAAGTGTAGTAACATGTACAAGTGATATGAATTTTCCTTTTTGCAACTAATTTCAACTGTCCCAGATAAAGGTATGAATACTTATGCAATGGAATCAATTAAGAGTTTTATTTTTAATACATGTGCAAAAATGTTTAAAAAACTTTTTTTGCTTTGCCGTTATGGTGTACAGAGCATAAATTAAGTCAGCAACATGAAAACCACACACCAATGATATACTGTTGAAGTCAAAAGTTTGCATACACCTTGCAAAATGTTAATTATTTTAACTAAATTCATTCTGTTTAAAAGTTTTCACCCCTGGCTTTTAATGTATTGTCTTTCCTTCTGAAGCATCAGTGAGCATTTATACCTTCTGTAATAGTTGCATATGAGTCCCACAGTAGTCCTCAGTGTAAAAAGATGGATCTCAAAATCATACAGTCATTGTTGGAAAGGGTTCAAATACACAAAAATGCTGAAAAACAAATAATGTTTTTTTGCTCTGATATGCATTTTCAGTTATCATACCTTTCCAGTTCATGCCCATTTAATTCAATTTGCCACAAGTTAACTTTACTTGAAGTGTAGTAACATCTACAAGTGATTTGTATGCTCCTGAGCTAAACTGTCCCAGATAAGGTTATGAATACTTATGCAATGGAATCATTTAAGTTTTTTCAATTTTTAATAAATGTGCAAAGATGTTTAAAAACTGTTTTTTGATTTGTCATTATGGTGTACAGAACATAAATTGATGTGGAAAAAAGTAATATAAAGCAGTTTAACATAAGGCAGCAACTTCACAAAATGTTAAAAATGACCAATTATAAGGCTGAGAACCACCTGACCCAGAATTAAGTTTACTTTTCTAAACCTTTTCACATTTAACCAACTGTTTTTTAAGTGAGTAATCAGCTTGGTAATATTTAGAATAAATCTCCATGTCTGTGACCAATATTTACTGAGCTTTGATGACCGATGATACGAAAAATTCAAAAATAGGCCTAGTTAGAAAGTTAACCATTAAAAAGAATAGCTGAAAATAAATTTGTATTGTTTAACCAAGAAGATGTGACTGAATTATGAATTTACATTTGATTTGGGGAAAAAAACACCACCATACACCTCTGATATACAGTTGAAGTCAAAAGTTTACATACACCTTGAATAATCTGCAAAATGTTAATTATTTTAACAAAGTTCATTGTTCTAAAGTTTTCACCCCTGGCTCTTAATGCATTGTATTTCCTTCTGAAGCATCAGTGAGCATTTAAACCTTCTATAATAGTTGCATATGAGTCCCTCAGTTGTCATCGGTGTGAAAAGATGTATCTCAAAATCATACAGTCATTGTTGGAAAGGGTACAAATACACAAAATGCTGAAAAGCCCAAAAATGATTTATTTATTTTTTACCTCAGGGCTTGGTTTTTGCTCTGATATGCATTTTCAACTGTTAGACCTTTCCAATTCATACCCATTTAATTCAATTTGCCACAAGTTAACTTTACTCAAAGTGTAGAAACATCTACAAGTGATATTAATGCTCCTGAGCTAAATTTCAACTGTCCTAGATAAGGGTATAAATACTTATGCAACGGAATCATTTAAGTTTTGTTTTTGTTTTTGTTTTTTTTTAAATGTGCATAGATGTTTAAAAAAACAGTTTTTTGATTTGCCATTATGGTGTATGGAGCATAAATTGATTTGAGAAAAAAGGTAATTTAAAGCAGTTTAACATAAGGCAGCAACTTAACAAAAGTTAAAAATGACCAATTAAAAGGCTGAGAACCACCTGACCCAGAATTAAGTTCACTTTTCTAAACCTTTTTACGTTTAACCAACTGTTGTCAAGGTGGTTTAACTTGACGTATGAATCATCTTTGGACCCAAAGAACATTAAAGAACGTTATCTCAGCAGAGCATGAGGGTTAAATTGGCCGAGAAGCATTTTCCTGGCTGCAATTGCTGCTTATTAAAGAGCTCTGTGCATCTGCTCAGCGCACTGTTTATTCAACGCGACATTCACAGAGGGCCAGAAAAAGCCACGGCAATATCATTTACAAGCGTGACTCGCATCAAGCGTGAGTAAGTGACGTAGATGAAGCTCAGTCAATCGGCGCGCTCCTCTAGCGGAGCCAAACTGCGCGCTCCTGAGTCTCTATATTAATCCAGTAAAGCGCCGCTGTCCGTTCAGCACCACTGACTGTGTGAAGAGAGTTAAACCGCTGGCATTCGACGTTTAACGGCGGAAAGCTCTGGAAATCGCTCTTCGTTGGGACAGCGACTTGTTTTTGAGTGATTTTGTTCAAGTGACAGAGAGTTAAATGCGTTAGACGCGTCTGTGAGAAGGACTCCAACAGTTTGTTGAACATATCCACTGACTGTTCTCACTCGGACTCGGACTTGGTTCTCACGGGGAAAAGCTTTGCATTTCCACTAACTACAGATAATCTCATGCTTGTTTTGAGTGGTTTTTTTATTTGCGTGTCGTCGAGGAGACCTGTTTTATTGTGGAATTCGCGCTCAACGTCTTTTTTACTCCAATTAACTGATTTTACTCAAGTTTTTGATGATCATGAGAGCTCTTTTTGTGGCACT
Source organism: Garra rufa (assembly GCF_049309525.1). Lineage (NCBI taxonomy): Eukaryota > Metazoa > Chordata > Actinopteri > Cypriniformes > Cyprinidae > Garra > Garra rufa. The sequence goes on from NC_133361.1 coordinate 55,760,880, forward strand.
GCTGCTTATATACGCGTCAGGGAGCGGGAAAGTGGCTGGTGCAAGTGGCGCAAAAGGAAACCGCTTCGTGTGCACAGCCGTGCCCGCGGGCACCGACCTCAGTTGCCCGGTGGAAACGACCAACCGGGTCCAAAGCACAAGTCCCCAGGAGGAAGAGTTGCGGAATACTATCATTCAGCTTCGAGAGACCATCCTGCAGCAGAAGGAAACTATCGTCAGTCAGCAGGGCACCATCAAAGAGCTCAACTCCAAACTGGCGCGCTGCGAGGCGGACGCCAAGTCGCGGGGCAGCCCGCGCAGGAAGGATTATAGTAAAAACACGATGGGCGATCTGCCGCGTGACCCCACTGAGACTGTGGAGCAGCTGGGTAAGACCATGCAGAGTCTCAAAGACCGACTGGAGAACCTGGAGGTGAGAGTTTATTCGTATGGGCACTTAAGAGTCATCTATGATGCTTTTAGGGAAAACTGAGCTCTAATGATGTGTGAAAATTGGTCTTGCCGATTAGTGATGCTTAATTTACGCCTTGGTCAAAACAAGGTCAAGTGAACCATGTTACGCGGAGGGAGGGACTTTTTTCTCTTTCAATTCCCGCTTTGAATTAAATATTAATAATACGCATATATAAGATGGGAAGCAGTGACCAGACACACATCCAGCCTTTATTTTAAGGATGTACTGATGTGTAAAGTGCAAAGAACTTTGCTCGATAGTTCTTAATTGGAATCAATGGCTCGGGAGAGCCTTTGACATCCATGGAACCACTAAAGGTTCTTTTCAGTTCTTTAGATTATGTAAACTAAGAGGGTCTTTGGTGAGCCCAAAATGGTTCTTCACTGGCATCGATGCAAAAACCCCCATTTTAGAACCTTATTTTAACAGTGTTACATGCATTTTTCAAAGACTCATGCACTCATGTAATAGATTACAGATTACAAGGTACCCTATTTAAAATGTATTGAGTAGTGTAACTATTTCAGTTACTTTATTTAAGTAATTTAACTGATTACAACTGATTACTTTTTGATTACTTCTAAATGTAAGTTTCTAAATTTCTACATTTTCAAATATGTGACCCTGAATCAATCTACACTCCATGCACCAAAATGACAAGGCAAAAACAGAACAACTTCGGAAATGTATTAAAAACTGAAATAAGTACATTGCATAATTATTCATACACTTAACTCAGTACAATACCTGAAGCACCTTTACAGCCTCAAGTATTTTTGGGTATTATGCGACAAGTTTTGCACATCTGCATTTGGCAATTATCTGCCATTTTTCTCCTCACCTCTTAACCTCTTAAGCTCTGACAGCTTGGATGGGGCAGACGCACATTTTCAGGTTTCTCCAAAAATATTTGATTGGGTTCAAGCCCAGGCTCAGTCACTCAAGGACATTCACAGAATGTACCTTAAGTAATGTAACTGATTACATCTGATTACTTTTTTGAATCATTTCTAAATTTAAATTTCTATCTTTTAAATTTTATCTAAATTTTTCTAAACCACTAATCATTTTAAAATATGCGACCCTTGTAATATGTGACCACAAATATTAGCTGAAAGCTGAATAAATAAGCTTTTTTAATCTGAGGGTGCAAAATAATCAAAATATCGAGAAAATCCCCTTCAAAGTTGTCCAAATGAAGTCATTAATAATGCATATTACTAATCAAAAATTAAGTTTCGATATATTTATGGTAGGAAATGTACTAAATATCTTCATGGAACATGATTTGTACTTAATATCCTAATGATTTTTGGCATAAAAGAAAAATCGATCATTTTGACCCATACAATGTACTTTTATATTTTGCTACAAATATATCCATGCTACTTAAGACTGGTTTTGTGGTTCAGGGTCATATAATTAAAGCAGGCAGGGTTACTGGGTTACTGTCAGACTTTCAAAATCCTTCATAACTTGAATTACGATATAAAAAATAATAATTTTAAAGCACAGCCACAAAATCTCATTTTAGCATCATGCTTATGCAGTATAATGCAGATTTTGATGTATTACTCAAATGACACATCACTTCTGTTAATAGCCAAGTGGAAATGAATGGTTACAATATAAAAACCTGAATTCATACAGGGACATTGGGTCAAAATGGATATTAATTTTCATTCTGGTAGCTCTACATGAAATAAACCAATTTAACAAAATTACAAACTGAATAACAACCCATTTTGATTAAAAAAATGTACCCACATGGTGGCTTCAGCTACTAAACAGTTGTGACCCTGGATTACAAAACCATTCATAAGGGTCTTTTTTTTTAATTTATACATCTGAAAGCTGAATAAATAGGCTTTCCGTTGATGTATGATTTGATAGGATAGGATATTTGGTTGAGATACAACTATTTGAATCACCTTTAAAGTTTTCCAAATTAAGTTCTTAGTTATGCATACTACTAATCAAAAATTAGTAGTTTTTTTAACCTTACATGCTTCACACCTCAATAGTCGTACATTTTGCAGTACAGCATTTAACACAGTACATTGTACCTACAATTGTTAACATAAATAGATATTTCTACCTGATTTAACCCATAAAAATTAGTTTTGTTGGTATAAATGAATGTAATTAAGTTGATTCAGTGATCTTAAATTACATTTTGATTTAGATGTTACATTTAGATGTTACATACAATGCTAAATAAAATTTGAGCTATGCACATAGTTGGGGACCCCTTTAAAGCATTCAAGATTAATTCAATATCTCACAAACCACCAGCAGTTTCATTATGAGCAATTTCTGGCTGTAACAGCATGAGGCAGATTAATATTTTGGTGTCTTTTGTCCTTCAGCAGCAGCTGCGTGCCAACACATCAGGTGGAATGTTTCCCAACGAGCTGAGAGACCTGCTGAAGCGTCGTCTGACGGACCTGGAGAGCCAGCTGCTGACCAGAGTTGCAGAATTGGAGGAGGAAAAAAGCCAGCTGTACAACGAGACGACCGCTCACCGCCAGCGCACCGAGAACACCCTCAACTCGCTGCTGGAGAGGATCACTGAGCTGGAGAAAAGTATGGCTGCTATCAGACATGAATTATTCAGCCAGTCATGTCAAATGAGATTTTTTCCTTACTGATGTGGTGCCCAACCAGTTCAAAACATTTCTTTTACCTGCTGTCCCCAGTATGGGATAGGTAGACTAGTCAAAGCCCTTTCACAGTCAATGTAAGCGCCATACACCGCTTTGAACTCCACATGAAACCGTTGCAGAAAGCGCCACCGAAGGGCAACCAGCTGGCAAAGAAAGCTAGCATGAGATATACACATATTCACAGCGAAAATATGTATTTGAGCTTGGAAAACAAAAAAATCCCGCCGATTGTTTTGATATACTGTATCACACAACAAAAGCAGTCCTTGAGGAGAATGCATACTAAACAAACATCACATGACAGCAAGGATGAGAACGTACTGAAAAGAAAACAATAAAACAAACTATAAATAAAGAATTAAATAAATACCATTCAACACTTTGAAGTCGGTAGGAGTATGTAATGGTTTTGAAAGATGTCTTTTTTGATCATCAAGGCTGCATTCAATTGATCAAAAACACAGTAAAAATGGTAATAGTAATGTTTTGTTTCTTAATAATGTTTTCGGCACTTTTACTTAATTCAGTGCTAAAAGCATTCATTAATAAAAAAAAAAAAAACTGACCCCAGGATTTGCTAATGTACAGTTGAGGTCAAAAGTTTACATACACCTAATTCTTTAACCAAAATAAGAGGTATTATACAAAATGCATGTTATTTTTTTGTATTTAGTACTGACCTGAATAAGATATTTCACATAAAAGATGTTTACATATAGTCCACAAGAGACAATAGTTGAAATAAATAAATAGTTGAATTTATAAAAATGGCCCCGCTCAAAAGTTTACATACTCTGGATTCTTAATACTTTGTTGTTACCTGAATGATCCACAGCTGTGTTTTTTGTTTTTTAGTGATAGTTGTTCACGAGTGTTCTTGATTGTCCTGAAAAGTTAAAATGCTTGCTGTTCTTTAGAAAGATCTTTCAGGTCCACAAATTCTTAGGTTTTTCAGCATTTTTGTGTATTTGAACCCTTTGAGATCCATCTTTTCACACTGAGGACAACTGAGGGACTCATACAGGTATGCAACTATTACAGAAGGTTCAAACACTCACTGATGCTTCAGAAGGAAACACAATGCATTAAGAGACAGGGGGTGAAAACTATTTGAATTTGAAGATCAGGGTAAATTTAACTTATTTTGTCTTCTGGGAGACATGCAAGTATTTTCTGTAGCTTCTAAAGGCCAGTACTAAATAAAAAAAATATGATATTAAAGCAAAATAAGAAAAAATTACACATCAAAAGTTCAAAAGTTTTCACCCCTGGCTCCTAATGCATTGTTTTTCGTTCTGGAGCATCAGATAGTGTTTGAACCTTCTGTAATAGTTGCATATATATACAGGCATTGTTGGAGAGGGTTCAAATAAATAACAATGCTGAAAAACCAAAGAATTTGTGGGACCTGAAGGATTTTTCTGAAGAACAGCAGGCAGCTTAACTGTTCAGGACTCATGAACAACTATCACTAAACAAAAAAAAAAAAAAAAAAAAAAAAAACAGCTGTGGATCGTTCAGGTAACAACACAGTATTAAGAATCTTTTGAACGGGGGTCGTTATTTTCTTCAAGGTGTTCAGATTCTGCAAGGTATGTGTAAACTTTTGACTTCAACTGTAAATGTAAAAATGTGTAAAATTAGACCAGGCATGGCAAAGACATTGCATACATCATGCAGATTGCTTGTAAATCATTGGCTGCACTTTGAAAGGTCATTGTTAAAACTTTGAATGCTTGACCAGTTCTCAGCACAGCGTCAGGGGAAACCTTTAAATGCCGCTTCACTGCATAGAGTTCAATGCTTTGAGCCATTTTTTATGTTGAAAATGTTGTCGAATGAAACAAAAGTACTATTGTGGCAGAATTTGTTGACTGCGGCAGTTTTAGTTTGGTGTGAGAATGTCTGCATGTAAATGAACTTGCTATTTACAATCATTTGTTTGCCATTACTGCTCCTTTTGGCCTTTCTGGACATGGGATTTATGCAGGCCCCATCTGTTAGCACTCAGTGGCCACATCCTCCTGTTGTATTCAGAATTCAGAGCAGTGTTAGCACAAATCAAGCCATTTTCGAAGCGCCTGATTAGCACCAATGCATCAGCAGCAGCTACATCATTATTTCACCTTACATAGCCCCAGCACGTCATTTCATATTAGTACAATTACATGAGCCTGCATGGATCGCTCATTTCATTAATTGAGCCTGAAAGCCTTACCCAGATTCGATTTGCCAAAATCAAATTAACACAATCTCAGGTCAGCAGTTTGCATCTTCCCGTCCTTCAACGCAAACCTCTCCCTCGATTCTCTTCGCAGGTAACAGTGCATTCAAATCTCCAGAGGACTTTAAGGTGTCTCTGCCTCTGCGCACCAACTACCTGTACGGCCGCATCAAAAAGAGTCTGCCAGAGATGTACGCCTTCACCGTGTGTATGTGGCTCAAGTCCAGCGCCAGTCCTGGAATCGGAACCCCGTTCTCTTATGGCGTCCCAGGACAGGCCAATGAGATTGTGCTGATAGAGTGGGGAAACAGCCCTATGGAGCTCCTCGTCAATGATAAGGTGAGCCTGTCTTTGTTTTTATTGATTGTGTTTCTTTGGAGCAACGTCAGCACTCCCTAGTATTGAATATATAACAATCTCATTAAAGGATTAGTTCACTTTCAAAAATGTACAGATCATATACTCACCGCTTGTCATCCAAGATGTTCATGTCTTTCTTCCTTCAGTTGTGAAGAAATTGTTTTTTGCGGAATACATTTCAGAAATTTTCTTCGTATAGTGGACTTCTACGGTGCTCACAAGTTTGAACTTCCAAAATGCAGTTTAATTTGCTGCTTCAAAGAGCTCCAAATGATCCCAGTCAAGGAAGAAGGGTCTTATCTAGCAAAACGATCAGTTATTTTCTAAAAAAAAATTACAATTTATATACTTTTTAACCTCAAATGCTCGTCAAGAGTATTTCGAAAAACTCCCATCTCATTTTCTCCTCCAACTTCAAAATCGCTTACATCACTGCAGAAGCACTGACCCAGTGTTAACAAAGTGAATGTGCAAAAAAGGTCAAACGGCCTACAAACTACAAACAAAGTGAAACAGTGATGTAGGGCGATTTTGAAGTTGGAGGAGAACATGAGATGGGAGTTTTCGACATACCCTAACTGTTTTGAACAGGAATACACAGATTACACAAATGCATCACAGAGCTAGATAAGACGAGCATTTGAGGTTAAAAAGTCTAAATTGTTTTTTTTTTTAGAAAATAAGCAATTGTTTCGCTAGATAAGACCCTTCTTCCTCGGCTGGGATCGTTTAGAGCCCTTTGAAGCTGCATTTAAACTGCATTTTGGAAGTTCAAACCCGTAGGCACCATAGAAGTCCACTATATGAAGATAATTCCTGAAATGTTTTCCTCAAAAAACATAATTTCTTTATGTCTGAAGAAAGAAAGATATGAACATCTTGGATGACAAAGGGGTGAGTAAATTATCTGTCATTTTTTGTTTTGGAAGTGGACTAATTGTTTAAATTAATAATAGTTTTGCTCATAATGAAGAGGTGTCGTAGGTGTCTTAAAAATAACACTTGTTCAAAAATGATTCATAGAAAAATATGGTAGTTAATTTCAAATGGTACCCAGAGATTTCTCATATAAAAGGTTTTCACAGTCTTATATTAATACAAATTACATGAAGGGGCTTGAAGATCACATACTCATTAAACTGCCGGGTATAAGATGTTAAATTCCATCTAAAACAGCATGCATTGTATCAAATGTATAATTATTGTATGGTTTTCTTGAACTTATGATAACTGAGAGGCTACATTAATAAATTTGTACCTTTTAAAATTCATTTGTCACAGCTTTTTAAAAGAACTTATGTGCACACACACACAAGTACAGTAATACAAAATTTAGCTCAGAGACAAATATAAATTTGGAAAATTGCTCATTAGGATGAACTGGATCTATAGTAGCTTACATGAGCACATCACATGAGCACATATTAGTCACTGCATGAAATCGCTCACCATTTGTTTAATGTTAACAGTAAAACATTAAAAACTGAACAGGATACTCTGAACAGGAACTCTGCTTGTTGATTCATGGCACCCATAGTTAGATGTAGTGGTTTTACCTTTACTGCGGGTGGAAATGGGCAGTCAAAAAAAATGTAATACGACGCCTGCAATCGATTGTAATTTGGCTCATACCAAGAACGTTGGAGTTAAACAAGTGTTTACACGGTGTTTGTTCATACACCGATTATTTGCTTGCCCACTGGTCCCACTGTTGTTTTGCTTTTTAAATAGAAATCAGAAAATTTAAACAGCTATTCAGATGGAAAATGTTTGCTACACTAAACTGACAGCGTCTGCTCCATACAGACAGGGTTGCCAGGTGTGCATGAAACAACTAGCACGTGCCAGTCAAAAACAGCCCGGAGTTGCGCAATGAACATAACCTAATATCAAAGCTCAAACTGACATGTTATTTCCATACCTAAAATCACTGTTTTGTGACTATTACAGTCACTGTTAATGTACATTGATCATAAACACAGCTCAATTCAAGGCTTTCTATGCAGTTGTCAAAACTTAAACTTCACAAAACATAACATCTAGCACAGTTTTATTATACGTAGAATGCAAAATGTTTTAATACAAGCATTTTAGTCCAGTACCCTACCAGTCAAAAGTTTTTGAACAGTAATATTTAAAAAACATTTTTAAAGAAATCTCACCAAGCCTGCATTTATTTGATTCAAAGTACAGCAAAAACAGTAAAATTCTGAAATAGTTTTACTATTTAAAATAACTGTTTTCTATTTTAATATATATTTTAAATGTAATTTATTCCTGTGATTTCAAAGCTGATTTTTTAGCATCATTACTCCAGTCTTAAGTGTTACATTCTAATATTCAGATTTGCTGCTCCAAAAAAAATATGATTATTATGATGTTGAAAACAGCTGAGTAGAATTTTTCTTTTCAGGTTTTTTTGATGAATAGAAAGTTCAGAAGAACAGCATTTATCTGAAATAGAAATCTTTTGTAACATTATAAATGTTTTTTTTTTTTCATCACTTTAGATCAATTTAAAGCATCCTTGATAAATAAAAGTATTCAGTTCTATAATTTCTTCCCACAAATGTTTTATATAAATATACAGACTCCAAGCTTTTGAATGGTATAGTGTATAAGCTTTTTTTCTTTTAGATAATTGCTGATCTTAAGATCTTTCTATTCATCAACGAATCCTGAAATAATGATAATAATAATAATAATAATAATAATAATAATAATAGTAATTATAAATGTTTCTTTAACAGCAAAACAGCATATTAGAATGATTTCTGAAGAATCATGTGACACTGAAGACTGGAGTAGTGATGCTGAAAATGTAGCTTTGATCACAGAAAAAAATTACATTTTAAAATATATTAAAATAGAAAGCAGTTATTTTAAATAGTAAACATATTTCACAATATTACTACTTTTGCTGTATTTTGAATAAAACAAATGCAGGCCTGGTGAGCAGAAGAGACTTCTCTAAAAAAAACTTTAAAATCTTACTGTGCAAAAACTTTTGACTGGTAGTGTGATTTATGCAATATTTCAAAACTGTAAAACTGGAGAAAAAGTTGCACAGACTTGCATGGAGGGACTTGTGTCTACCAGAGACCAGTATGAAATAGAGACTTTTTTTACTGTAAGCCACAGGGGCCCAACCCTGTTCCTCGAGATCTACCTTCCTGGAAAGTTCAGTTCCATCCCTGATCAAACACACCTGTCTGTAATTATAAAGTGCTTCGTCAGATCCTAATTAGTTGGTTCATATGTGTTTGATCAGGGTTTGAGCTGAACTCTGCAGGAAGGTAGATCTCCAGGAAGAGGGTTGGGCAGCCCTGCTGTAAGCAATCCCTCAGAACACCATAGTGCCTTTTGCACAGACACCCATCTTTTCCTTAGAAATTGAAAACATAAAACAAATGAGATTACCTAAAAAGTTGCAATTAGATTGCAGTTGTACAACTTTGACAAACCCGTTGCTTTATAAAAATATTCTGTAGAGATCCTGCTGGCTGCAGAGAGACCCACAAAAGACCACAGACGGTTTTCACATGCACTTTTAATAAAAACGAATGTTAGATGACTAGCTTTCAGAGGCTGTTGTTGCACAAGACCCTCGATGATTTAAAAGTTTTCGTATTAAAGCACACATAAATGAATTAAATATGTCCTTCGTGGTTCTAAATCAAGAATATGAAACTGAGCCGCTTTTCTTTGGGGAAAATTAGCTTCCAATATCTCATCCGCAAATGAGGTTAGCATGTCTCAGTAACCATGAATGCTGTATCTCTGGATCATTGTGGAGGAGATTGCGCCATCGCTGTTTTTTGTCGAGTGTAACCTGAGGGTCTTCAGAGAGCGAGAGATGGGGAAAAGAACGAATGAGCTCTGCTGCCCCTCTAATTCCCCTGATACCTCACTCAGGAAGTGTCAGTTTGGCATCTCGCTTATTGAGAGAGGCATCTTGCCCCGCAGCCCTGCACAACATGCATTATACATGTACAGTGTGTGCGTATATGTATGTGTGTGTGTGTGTACGTCAAGCTGGAAAGAAACAAGAAAGTGACGAGGATCGAGAGAGACGCTGCCATGCTGAATGTGATTACCTGTCGAGTGTGTCTTCAGTGCTTTTTCTCACTCCAGTGAATGCATCACACCTCAGTGCTTCGTTACATCTCTCTGAATGTTGTGTTTTCATACTTTTTGCATACCGCTCAACTTAAGAGCATTAAAGGCCTAGTCTCAGGGTGCAGTAGCTGTCAAACTCAATGTGCATCTAGCAAGATTAAATATATCAACTATTTTAAAGTATGTGGGGCGTCAGATACAACTTCATAGAGGGCAGTTTATGTTATGAGGATTCATCGAGACATTTTATGTCCTCCCTTAAGATGCACTCAGACTAGACACTGAGCATGCAGAATTTCGAAAGACAACGCAACGGTCGTAATAAGACGTCATACTCTAAGGTGTCTTTTAAAAAACATAAAACGCTGAAAATGTAAAAATACGCAACTTTCTCCAATTAACTGCAAAATTTACTAACCCCCAGGCCATCCAGGGTGTAGATGAATTTGTTTCTGCTTCAGATTTTAAAAAATAAGGCATTACATCACTTGCTCACCAATGGATCCTTTGCAGTGAATGGGTGCCGTCAGAATGAGTCCAAACAGCTCATTAAAACATCACAATAATCCAGAAGTAATCCACACAACTTCAGTCCATGAGTTGAAGTCCTGTGCAGTGAAAAGAATGGTTTTGAGATATTGAGCTTCAAAGTTTTTGCATTCTATATAGCAAAAATGAAATGGACAATATCAAAATCCTCTCAAATTTTTAAATGGGGATTTTAGGAACAGGTCAAATGCAGATAGAACCTTCTAATTCTAAAAAGTCGTTTTCTGCTTGGAATTATAAGGTTCTATCTTGCAAAACATTAATTAAAGCAACAATTTTCAAGAAATAAAAGTAGTTTACTTACTTGTTTTAAAACATAAATTACTGTGGTAACAATGTGTCAACATGTATGAGAATTTAATGCTTTAATGCTTTCTTTATCACATTAATTTAATATTTTAGGACAAATATTTTTTCTTGTTTAAGTTAGGTATAAAAGGCAGTGCTGAATATTTTGTCCAGAGCAGATGTTAATTGTATAATTATAGTGGGTAATTAAAGACATTATTGCAGAAATCAGCTACTCTAATCCATTTGACCGAGACTTTATTCCACAAAAAGCCATATTCAACCATATTCGCAAAACTATCGTTTTCAACATCTTTAATAACAACAGTTTGATCGCTATTGACCACATTCAACATCAAACGACAGTGACACTTATATTTCATAATGTACTTTACATTATGCAATTGCTCTGCAGTAATGCCATTCATGCCAGTTGCAGACAATATTATTTGTTTTATGCCGGTAATATATATAATGCCGGTTGCGGAAATTATGAGTAAAAAAAAACACCATCATTATGTTTTAAACACTGCCACTTTGAGGAATAAATGTGAATTGCACTTATTGATTCTACAGACGTGCAATTGTTGTTTTACGTTTAATCTTTCCTGCTGTTATGGAGCAGTCCGGCGACATGACAAAGAAAGTTGATCCTGATTGGTGCTCTTGTTTGCATTCGAAGTGCTGATTGGCTCACAGATAGAACCTTATAGAACCAAGTTATAGTTCGACTTTGTAGATAGAACCTTTTTCTTTTCTAAATAAAAAGTCTTAAAATGTACACAACTTAAAAAAAAACATCACATAATGTAAATAAGTTGTCACAGAATAAGAATATGTGAATAACTCAATTTTGACAAAAAATGTCAGATAGAACCTTGTCGACAAGTCCTCTATTCATAATATTGCTTTCTCCAGTGAAAAAGTTGTCTTGTCTGAATCAGAAGAGAAAAATGCACAGATTAAGCACTGTTTACAAGCAAAACAGTTCTGAACGAACATGTTGATGCGGTTTTTCCAAAGGAGGAAGTGGCATTATGGATTATGGATACATATTTTTGCCAGAAGCAGTCTATTGCCTGTTTTCAGTAGTTGATGTCTGAAGTGCAGATTACACAAAAATAATTTCCAGGTCAAGCAGCTTTCTGTTGGTCAGCATGACAAATTCATGTGATTTACGCCTTCATTTGAAAACGTGTGTTTTTCTCTCCTCTTTGGCCCTTCATCCACAATGAAATTGCATTTTTGACAAGGAAAATTTTGCTTTTTGAAAGCTCTCCAAAGTGGATACATTTGAAAAGAGTTTTCATGTTGTACTGTACACTGAAAATACCACAGTTGTGAAAATACCACAGTTCAGTATAGTGTGTTAGACAGTCACTGTATTCTCATTATATTTCCTGATAATGCAGTAATGTAATGGGTTGCATTTAAAATTTACATAATTTGATTACAGTTTCTAATGTCAAAGAAATTTAATTAGTTAAGTAACTAATGTAGTGTTAAGAAAAAAATTAGTAAAATACATTTTAAAATCATGTTTTGCATGTCAGTACATTCTTAAAAATAAAGGTCCTTTAAAAGGTTCTTCAAGCGATGCAGTAGAAGAACCATTATTGGTGCCAGAAAGAATCATTCAGTCAAAGGGTCTTTAAAGAACCACCTCTTTCTTACCTTTTTATAATCTGAAGAACCTTCTTTCACCACAAAGAACCTTTTGTGAAACAGAAAGGTTCTTCAGATGTTAAAGGTTCTTTATGGAACCATTTATATAAAAAAAAAAGGTTCTTCTATGGCATCGTGAAGCACCTTTATTTTTAAGAGTGTATGCCCTTTGAAGAATCAATGGAGAATGCGAGCTAAAAATGCAGAGGGGTCATACAATGTTTAGATGCAATGATAGTTTTTTTTTTTTTATAATGCACTGAATTTTACATATTTTAGTCTGGGATTGTAGTTTGGGAAGAGTCTAAAAGGGAAAAGAATAAATTATGAATCTTCACACTATTTGTTTACAGATAATGAGCTTAGATGGGAACAAATCTACCTCTCGTTGGATTCATTAGGATTAGTTTATCAGAGAATATTAGTTTTCGATATGACTCACTTCATTTAAAAATAGACACTTCGAGCTTTCTTCAGATATATGTGACCCTGGTCCACAAACCAGTCATAAGGGTAATCTTTTTTGAAATTGAGATGTATAAATCTTCTGAAAGCTGAATAAATAAGGTTTCCATTGCTGTATGGTTTGTTAGGATATTTAGCCGAGATACAGCTATTTGAAAATCTAGAATCTGAGGGTGCAAAATATCTAAATATTGAGAAAAAAGCCTTTGAAGTTGTCTAAATGAAGTTCTTAGCAATGCATATTACTAATCAAAAATCAGTAGGATCTTTATTTCATTTCCTAATGATTTTTGGCACAAAAGAAAATCAATAAGTTTGAGCCATATAATGTATTTTTGGCCATTGCTGCAAATATACCAGTGCTACTTAAGACTGGTTTTGTGGTCCAGGGTTTTTCATGTCTGTGTGTCAAGTATTCTCTGAGATTCTGTTCATTTTTGTGGCGCGTTTCAGAAAGAAGTTCAAGGAGATGGCAGAGAGTGTATCCCGTTAGTTTCCTTTATTTTACAAAAGCACAATGTTTTGTTGATATTGCGAGTGTATACACATAAAAGTAAACCTTTACAGATTCAAATAATGTATTGCTCTTATCAGTATGATCCAAAATTACGGAAGTAATGCAAGTTTTGATACTAAATGTAATTTTTCAGTCAATATTAAATTACTTAAAGAACTGTAAATTTCATTTTGCACGATATTTTTTAGGTTTGATAACTTGAAAGGTAAAGTGAACTTGAAAGTACAATAATCAGTAATCTGATTACTTTTTAAATGCTGTAATCTATAATGCAATCAAATTGCAGTTTTTAAGAAGTACTTAGTCATTTGTAGTGGATTACTTTGGAGTACTTTTTTGCACACTCTTTATATTACAGTCCTGCAAAGATGACAGAAAATGTTCTCACAGTTGTTGTCCTGCAGCAAAACCTGAGGGTAGTTGTGTTTTAGATCAAACATCATGGTGAGTGCGACCTGGGTGTCAATGAATAGTGGGATATTTTCAAAAATAAAATGATCTTGCCAGAAGAATTGCATGAAAACGTAATGTCTGTTCTGTCAGTAGCATCTTAGTGAGCTTTTTATGAGGTTTTACACATTCGCAGTATGACAAATTTACCTTTTTTTTACGTTAAAGACTTTTGGAAATCGTTTGAAAATGCTAGTGCATTTTAAACGAAAACACCATTTTCAAATGAATGTACACATAGCCTAAAATTGCTAATTCCGTGTGAGGAAATTTTTCATCCTTGCAATAATTACTGGTAAAATGAATAGATTTTTTAGAATATTGTATTTACTTATGGTTAGCAATTTTAACAAGCCCCTCTCAAACATCCTGTTTGTGTAATTAGACACATACACTTGGAATTGAGCCATATCTGGGGATGAGAATAGTATGGAGATTTGAAAGCTAGACTTTTCTGACATGGCCAACCACCCAGAACAACCTTAGCAACCACACTACAGCTCAAAACACCTAAGCATTGTGACGGTGGCTAGCACACTTACATTGTATTCAGTAAATCTAGTTATATTCTGCGATGGGAAGTGAGTTACAGTTAGGCATGTCAGCATTATGTCTTTAGGGACACAATGAAGGAAACCAGTGCACATCTAGTGAATAATTACTGTGAAAGCAGTTACTTCCTCTTGAATATGCCCTTTTTAGCATTGGTTTTCACAGTAATAACCCCCTACGGTTTGGTCCTTGCTGTCACAGGTTGCTCAGCTTCCTCTCTCGGTGAGTGACGGCCGCTGGCATCACATCTGCATCACCTGGACAACCAGAGATGGCTTCTGGGAGGCCTATCAGGATGGAGAGAGACTAGGGACTGGAGAGAACTTGGCCCCTTGGCACCCAATTAAACCTGGAGGAGTCATTATCCTGGGCCAAGAACAGGTGAGTGGATGAGAATGAGAGAGAGAACGTAAAAGAGCTGATTCCTCAAGAGGAAGACATACAACGATAATAATAAGTCTTCACACGCGATGATGAGAAGACGTCACCTCTCAGCAGCACTCAGAGCTCAGGGACGTCTTGAGAGAAATGTTACATGTGACACAGACAGCACACAAAATCACATAATCTGGTCACCTGCATCGAGCTACTCTGATAATCGACTGCATTCACACTGCTTAACAGGGCATGAAAAAGCACAATCTATGACCTAAATAGCTCTTAGCTGGGTGGAGTGAAGTCATATTTATTTAGGCAGCGTTTTATACAACCCTGTTGAAAAAACAGCATATGCTGGTTTGAGCTGGTTTAAACTGGTTATAAGCTGGTCCTAAACCAGCATATGCAGTTTTTTTTTCAACAGGGAATACAGATTGTTTCAAAGCAGCTTCACATTAATAAGAAAGAAAATCCAACAGGGTTACTGTTGTATAATTCATCAATTATAGAACAAATTCAATTTCAGATGTAAAGCAGCTCTACAGAAGATAATACTGTCATTATTCAGCTCATTATTCAGTTCAGTGTTGATTCAATTCAGTTCAATAAGGCTCGATGTTGCAACGTTAGTGCCAGTTGAGTTCAAATTTTGTCAGTGCAGATAAATAAATAATATTAGTGAGTATTATTTCTCTTTTAAACCCCCTGGGCCATTCCTGTTGTCAAGTAAAATTGGAACTCTTTTAAAATGTACACTACCAGTCAAAAGTTGGGACACACTTCCCCATTCTCTTTGATGGGGAAGTGTGTCCAAGCTTTTGACTGGTAGTGTATATGCTTGTGTTTTAAACTACATATTTATTTAAAATTCTTTTTTTAAAATAAAGGTTCCAAAAGATCATTTTTCATAGTGATGTCATTGAAGAAATGTTTTTGGTTCCCCAAAGAACCTTTTAGTTAACACTTCTTTCTTTGTGTGGAGAATGTTTTAATAATCTAAAGAACAATTGTCCACTATTAAGAATCTTTTGTGGAATGGAAACATTCCTTGGATGATAAAGGTTCTTCATGGATCCATCAACGACAACAAAGAACCTTAATTCAACTTCATTGCTCTGGGGGACTGACAGTTTAAGAGATAGTTGACCCAAAAATGAAAATTCTGCCATTAATTACGCATCCTCATGTTGTTCCAAACCTGTTAGACCTTCATCTATGGAACACAAATTAAGATATTTTTGATTAAATCCAAGAGCTCTCTGACTCTGCATAGACAGCAATGCAACTGACATGTTCAAGGCCCAGAAAGGTGGTGGGGACATCATTAAAATAGTCCATGTGAAATATTTGCAGGGTTCGTACAAGGTGCTTTGAATTTGACTTTTTGAAATTTAAGGCCTGGAAAACTCTTGAAAATAGCAATGTTCCTTAAGAGGTACTTGAAAGAATCTTTTGTGAAAAGGAAAGATTCCATGGATGATGAAGGTTCTTCATGGATCCATCAGTCCCAACAAAGAACCTTAACTCAACTTCATTGTTCTGGGGGACTGATAGTTAAAGGGATATTTGACCCAAAAATGATAATTCTGTCATCGATGACTTATTCTCATGTCATTCCAAACCTGTAAAACCTTAATTTATCAACGCAACACAAATTAAGATATTTTTGATGAAATCCAAGCGCTTTCTGACTCTGCATAGACAGCAATGCAACTGACATGTTCAAGGCCCAGAAAGGTAGTGGGGACATCGTTACAACAGTCCATGTGACATCTCTGCAGGGTTTGTACAAGGTGCTTAAAGTGCTTGAATTTGACTTTTTGAAATTTAAGCCCTGGAAAACCCTTGAAAATAGCAATATTCCTAAAGAGGTACTTGAAATAATCTTTTGTGGAATGGAAAGATTCCATGGATGATGAAGGTTCTTCATGGATCCATCAATCCCAACAAAGAACCTTAATTCAACGTCATTGCTCTGAGGGACTGACAGTTAAAGGGATAGTTGGCCAAAAATACAAATTCTGTCATTAATTATTCACCCTCATGTCGTTCCAAATCTGTGAGACTTTTGTTTATCTATGGAACACACATAAACACAAGATATTTTTGATGAAATCCAAGCGCTTTCTGACTCTGCATAGACAGCAATGCAACTGACACGTTCAAGGCCCAGAAAGGTAGTGGGGACATCATTAAAATAGTCCATGTGACAGGGTTCGTACAAGGTGCTTCAAGTGCTTGAAGTACTTGAATTTGACTTTTTGAAATTTAAGGCCTGGGAAACCCTTGAAAAAGCAATATTCCTAAAGAGGTACTTGAAAAGTGCTTGATTTATTAAAATTGTATCTATGAAATTAGTGTTATTTTTTTTTCAATAAGCACATATCTTTTTTTAAAAAAAATTCCAAAAACATTATACCTTTTTCGCTTATTTCAGTTAATATCAGAAAACTAATGAGCTAAGCCACAGTAGTACTGACAGTATTGTGTAAGTATGGCTGAAGATGCGAAAAGAGGAACAGATGAACCAAATCAAATGAGTCATTTAAACTGGAACCGCTCCAATTGATGAACTCGTGATTTTGATCATTCATTTCAAGTGATTCACTATTAAAAAGCAAATCAAATTAAAATCTGTTTTTCGAATTTTGACATTGCTTGTAACGATTTTAAAAAGAAGATAGTGAAACTATCTCTGAGATTTTTGAAACTCATTTATAATCAATTAAACCATTGGATCACAAAATGATTCACTGTTTCGAAGTGCTTTTTGCAAATCATTTGATTCAGTTTGAGAAACGTAACAGCAATAATTTAATTTAGATCAGAACAGGTTAATGAATCATTTCACAAATTGAATGATTCAAATCAAATTATTTACTATATGTGGTTTGAAGTCCTTATCTAAATCAAATGATGAGAGAAAAGACTTTGTTTGATAAGTGAGATCTGTGATTGAAGTCCTTGGAAAATACCGCTTGAAAAGTTCTTGAAAGTCTGGGAATTTCATTTTTCAGTATCTGTACAAACCCTGTCTTTGGTTCAACCGTAATGTTATGTAACTACAATAATACTTTTTGTGCATAAAAAAAGCAAAAATAACAACATTATAGCTTTTAACATATTTATAGCTTCAAAACATTACGGTTGAACCACTGATGTCACATAGACTATTTTAATGATGCCCTTAGTTGCATTGCTGTCTATGCAGGGTCAGAAAGCTCTGGGATTTCATCAAAAATATCTTAATTTGTGTTCTGACGGTAAACAATCTTATGACTTTGGAACAACATGAGGGTGAGTAATTACAGAAGTTTCAGTTTTGGGTGGACTATAACTTAGTTCATAGTTCATTTTTATATTTATGCTTTATTATCATACAGATTTCTGTAGCTTTATTAAACAAATGGATTGTTTTAGAACTAAACATCACGAAACATCACAGAATTCATCATCTTCATTAGTAATGCTTTTACTGCTTTTGGCAGTGCACACAGGGTATGAATTTTAATCAGTTCCCTGAGGATTGAACCTACGTCCTTGGCATTACTATTCTCATACTCTACTAGTTCAACTACACACTCTAAAAATGCAATTATTTTGTCATTTTTTTCTCTCCCGCCAGCAAAAAAAAGACCCACCATGGCCAAAGCATAAGGCGTTGAGTGATGCCAAGAAACGCACAGACTGAAAACCTGCAATAAATAAT
The DNA here is from genome assembly GCF_049309525.1 of Garra rufa. Classification (NCBI taxonomy): domain Eukaryota; kingdom Metazoa; phylum Chordata; class Actinopteri; order Cypriniformes; family Cyprinidae; genus Garra; species Garra rufa. The sequence continues at coordinate 55,779,276 of NC_133361.1, forward strand.
GAAATTAATAGAAAGAAAGAGAAAAAGCTATGTATTGTGGCAAATCGACAAGATGCATTCAAAGCTTTTTTAATCAATCCTCTCAACCGTCAGTCTGGCTTTTTCAAGTCCCGGTCACCGGTCACCACTCAACTGATTCTGATGTGAGAAAAACACTCAGATAAAACCCTGCAGTTTTAAAACAATACAATCCTCATTGCAGGCAGTTTCAAAATCCTCTCTTTTCTCTGCTTCAGTTAGTTTTCTTATATTTAACAAACATTTTCCTCTCCTGAGTGCCAAAAATGGATAAACAAAGTGGTCTCGACACTCAAAGAACCGTTTGAACTTTCCCAACCCACCACCATTGACTTGATGATTATCAACCCAAACTGGGTCATATCAGCTTAGCTTCCTTACCCAGCAGGCCCAACCCATGCATTTGGTTGATGTTGGGTTGACGCTTTAGAGTACAGGGAATCCTGGCATTAAAGGAATATCAGATGTCTGTAGAATTACACCAAATGTGTTTCTTATTCAGGCAGCAAGCTACAAAGTATGTAGACAGATTAACTAACTTCAGGTCTCAGCAGAATTTCCCATGCAGAGGATTTAAGTGTAGTCTCCTGTGAGCTTCTATCAGTTAGCATTAGAAGGTTACATACTGTAAGCCGAAGCAGACAGCAAGACAGCTCATTAGGGTTTGGATCAGAGCAGAGTCCCAGTTTGCTCAGATTTTTAGAAACACTGATAGTCAAAGATTTTAGAAATGTGTAAAGCTGCATACTGTATTTTCAAGCTAGTTACCAATTTGTATTTTGCCTGAACAATTAGTCGATTAATAGACCTTTCCTGTAAGTGAAATTAAGAGGTTCTTGGTTTCTAAGGGTTCGACATAAGAAAACATTATTTATTTGATTAATTGTTTATTAGTATTATTTATTATTTAAATGTTTGGGGTTAATTTTTTAAGATATTGGTATTTTTGTTTAGTTAGGATGCATTCAATTAATCAAAAGTGATAGTAAAAATACTTATAATGTTACAAAACATTTCTGTTTTATATAAATGCTGTTCTTTCGAGCTTTCTATTTATCAAAGCATAATGGTGTCACAGCTTTCACAAAAATGTGAAGCAGTTCAACTGTTTTCAACATTGATAATAATTAATAAATCTTTCTTAAAGGCATAGTTCGCTCAAAAATTAAACTTACCCCATGATAAACTCTTCTTATTCTTCTTTCAGACGAATACAATCAGAGCTACAGTTGAGGTCAAAAGTTTACATACACCTTGCAGAATCTGCAAAATCTTAATTATTTGATCAAAATAAGAAGGATCAGACAAAAAGCACGTTATTTTTTATTTAGAGCTGACCTGAATAAGATATTTCACATAAAAGATGTTTGCATAAAGTCCACAAGAGAAAATAATAGTTAAATTTATAAAAAATGACCCTGTTCAAAAGTTTACATACACTTGATTCTTAATACTGTGTTGTTACCTGAATGATCCACAGCTGTTTTGTGTTTTTTAGTTGTTCATGAGTCCCTTGTTTGTTCTGAACAGTTAAACTGCCTTTTTTTGTTTTGTTTTGTTTGTTTTTGTTTAGTGATAGTTGTTCATGGGTCTATTGTTTGTTTTGAAAGTTAAACTGCTTGCTATTCTTCCGAAAAAAATTTCAGGTCCCACAAATTCTTTGGTTTTGCAGCATTTTTGTGTATTTGAACCCTTTCCAACAATGAATGTATAACTTTGAGATCCATCTTTTCACACTGAGGACAACTGAGGGACTCATATGCAACTATTACAGAAGGTTCAAACTCTCACTGATGCTTCAGAAGGAGATAGGATCCATTAAGAGCCGGGGGTGAAAAACTTTTGAATACATTTTGGTAAAACAATTCACATTTCGCAGATTCATTCTACTACAAAGAGAGCAATAAGACGGCATTATAAAATGAAAAGGCACGCTTTGATTTTGAATGGCGAAGACGTGCCCACACTCAGACATTTACAGGTTCATTGTAAGAGGTATTAGCAAAACAAAAAAGCGACTGCTTTTCACAGAACTGTAATTACCCTTTATACATTGTGATATAGCCTGGTTCATTAATCTGTTGGATTGCTTTCTCAGATTTCATCAAAAATATCTTAATTTGTGTTCTGAAGGTAAGCGAAAGTCTTATGAGTTTGGAACAACGTGAGGGTGAGTAATAAATAACAGAATTTAGAGTTTTGGGTGAACTACAACTTAGTTCATAGTTCATTTTTATATTTGCTTATACTACAGGGCCGTTGAATGCTTGAATCTGATTGGCTGACGAACATTCTAGAGGTGTGCATATTTTCAGGGAAACGCACGGCGAACGTAGTTCCAAGCAGCTTTTGACCGCAGTACATGTCTATATCACTTCGCCACACATTTCAGTTATTTCAAAGGTCCTTACAGCCCAAAACAGCAAAATAACCAAAAGCTACAGTGACACTGGCAAAACTAATACATACGGTAAACAACAGGAAAAAAACGACAGATTATGTCCATGTTTTTTCCACAATATTACGTTTTATTATGTACGGAAAGCACATACTCTATTTCTCTCGCTCTCTCTCACTCACAGACGCACACACATACAGTTAGCACTCGCGCTAATGTTGTTAGCGCATCTCTGACGATAAACAACTTAAAAACGACATGACAGTTCTCATGCGACGTAACAACGGCGTGGTCTTGAAGAAAATGAACTTAAAGTTTAACTGTCAGTAGAGACGATGCTGCCAGTCGCCTTTGAGAGAAACACAGACTTGAGAGAGGTAATTTACGATCTTAAACTCTCTCCCCCTCTCTTGCCGTCCGTCTGCTTGTCTGTCGGTCTGTCTAAACTTCATTATTAACTGCATTAGTTTGCTATCAACGGCTCAAGCGTCGTTACTAGGTCTAAAATGACGTTTTGGAACTAGCAACGAAGCTGTTGGATGAGCTGCGTAAGAAATTAATCCTACGCACAATAGCTTTTGAAGGATAAAAACCGGACGAATGTCTTGAAATATATCATCTGATCGATGTCTTGAAGTGTGGTAACTGTAGTATAAGCGAAATAATTGACTTCGGGCCGTAGAATTCTGCGAAAATAATGCACACCCGAGGTGGTGATGCGGTCACGACACGAAGCGGAGTAAGAATTCTACGGCCCGTCGTCAATTATTCCTTACGTAACCATGCTGGAAGAGTTCATCGAGAGAACCTCGTTCAGGCAATCTCAGACCAATTGTTTTGGCACAGATCCAAGCGCGATTGCCATGTTCACATATGCCCAAACGAACCAAGCTAAGGGGGCAAATGCTTCAGAAGGAGAAACGATGCATTCAGAGCCATAGGTGTAAACTTTTGAACAGAATGAAGATTTTTTTCATATTTTTTTTATTTTGCCTAAATATCATATTTTTTCCATTTAGTACTGCCATTTAGAAGCTACAGAAGATACTTACATGTTTCCCAGAAGACTAAATAAGTTACATTTATTCTAATCATCAAATTCAAAAGTTTTCACCCTCTGGCTCTTGTTTTTCCTTGAGTGTTTGAACCTTCTGCAATAGTTCCATATCCCTCAGTTGTCCTCAGTGTGAAAAGATGGATCTCAAAAACATTGAGTCATTGTTGGAAAGGGTTCAAATACACAAAAAATGCTGAAAAACCCAAAGAATTTGTGAGACCTGAAGGATTTTTATGAAGAACAGCAGGCAGTTTAACTGTTCAGGACAAACAAGGGATTCATGAACAACTATTACAAAGAAAAAAAAAAAACAGCTGTGGATCATTTAGATAACAACACAGTATTAAGAATCAAGTGTATGTAAACTTTTGAACAGGTTCCGAAACAAAGTGCCAGGTGTGAAAGCACCCTCAAAATCATACAGTCGTTGTTGGAAAGGGTTCAAATACACAAAAATGCTGAAAAAACTGAATTTGTGGGACCTGAAGGATTTTTCTGAAGAACAGCAGGACAAACAAGGGACTTATGAACAACAATCACTAAAAAAAACCAACTGTGGATCATTTAGGTATCAACACAGTATTAAGAATCAAGTGTATGTAAACTTTTGAACGGGGTCATTTTTATAAATTCAACTATTATTTTTTCTTGTGGACTACATGTAAACATATTTTATGTGAAATATCTTCTTCAGGTCAGTACTAAATAAAAATTAACATGCATTTTGTATAATCCCTCTTGTTTTGGAAAATAATTAACATTTTGCAGATTCTGCAAGGTGTGTGTAAACTTTTGACCTCAACTGTAAATGCAGCCTTAGTGAGCATAAGAAACTCCAAATGCACTAAAAGCTCTTACCAACTTTTGTTGGTCACCATTGTGACCCATCCCATGTTCAGTGACGTGTGCTGTCATCCCACAGGACATCGTAGGCGGGAGATTTGATGCCACTCAAGCTTTCGTAGGAGAGTTAAGCCACTTCAACATGTGGGACAGAGTCCTGCGTCCTATAGACATCTCTGCTATGGCCAACTGCTCAGCCTACATGCCTGGCAACGTGGTGCCGTGGGTCGATGCCAACGTGGAGGTATTTGGCGGTGCCACAAAAGCAGCGCTGGAGATTTGCGAAGACCGTCTCTTTGATTCCTAAGGACATGTCTGTCAATTTGGAAGCGTTCGTGTTATAGAGATAACCCACGTCCCAATACTGCTCTGGGATACAAAGACAGTTCAAAAAACATGATGGATTATCTCATCCTCTTTTCTGCTTTCTGTTTGTTGAGACTTTGCTGTCAGCCAGGCCAATAACTAAAATGACTGTGATTAATTAGAAAAAAAATCAGTCTGCACATTTCAAGGTCAGAATAGAGTATTTGCGGCTCTGGCTGCAGTCAAACTTTCTTGTTGATATTATATATGCTTTTCTCTGTGTTGCGTCTTTCAGAAACTTCTTCTCTCTCCACAAACTCATGGGTATTTTAAGAACTGCAGTAAATTATGGATTTTTTTTTTTTTTTTTTGCAATTTCGCTTTGAGCTTTTGTCATGTTGTGTATAAGCCGAAGCCCTTCAAACCCATGAAAAAAAATCAATTGCTGAGTTTCTTTATTAAACATTAATGAATGAGCTGTGACGTTGCACTCATAGAGAGGCATTCAGACGGAAGTGTCTTTATGTCTGTGTCTGTGTTCCAGAGATTAGTGGAGGGAACATTCACATTTTCAAAATCTGCTTTAATGATCGCTATCCCTCAGCAGCTGCCGTCTCGAGCAGATCTGACATCCAGAAACCTTCAAGTAGCAAAGCTGCCAAGGACTGACCCACAGCTCTCAGAAGCTCCCGAGGGAAGGTCTGGCTGCGGGACAGAACGGGACGGTCTGGCTGAAGCGGTTCACCTCGTAAAGCTAGATTTCATTCAGTTTGTGAATCTAAAATTGTGGTGTCTTTAGAAAGGTTTTTGAAGCGTTATGAGATTAACTATGGGAACTTGACTGGGAATGTGTGCTATACTTTTTAAAAACACTTTATTGAAACAAAAAAGCATATTTTTGTTCAGATGAGACAGAAATATTGATAAGCACTAATGAGGTTGACAGCGCTTGCGCTTGTTTAAAGCACGAGGTCAGGAAGTTTGATTTATCTGACGATTTGATGCTACAAATGGGTGAATCTCATGAAATCTGTCAAGAATATGCCCAGGTCATATTTTCCCTCCAAAATCCAAATTTTTAGTCCCACTGTAACATTTTCTTAAATTTGTTTAAATTTAAGCACATTTTCCACAGATTCTCATTGCCTAATGCAAAAATATATTTTTTATTGTGAAGTGTTTTTAGTAGTCCTGGTTGCTTTTTTACGTAAATAGTATTTTACTGTAATTTTATTGACATAAAACAGTATTACTGTCATTACAGTAACGAGAATCAACCTAAAAATTGAAAATGTGCTTATTACCATAATAATAAAACAAAAAAAAATGGCAAAAGGTCCTAAAAACAATATTTTTTGACCTGCAGATGTTTTCATGAGATTCACTCGTATGCTTTCAGATTTTCTTTGTGCTTGATCTATTTAGATGACTTGTTCAATTCGTACATTTGTGTTGAAGTAGAGCAGTGCAATATAAATGGGACACTTTATGTAAATGTGGTCCTCGGCATCGTTTCTGTGTTTTCGCGTCTAAATGCACTGGCGGGCCTGTCGCTCTCGCTCCGTCTCGCTGTGTTACATGGATGTTTTCATTTCATCTCTCGACTTGTTGTGCACAAAGGCCAGATCAAAGTCTGTGAAATTCACTGTTGTGCGGCGTTCTCACACAATAGACACTAATAATGCATTAGTGTGTTTCCCTTGTCGACACGTGTTTGTATTTGGGCTACAAGAGCTCTACCGCTCTACCGAAATGCACTGGAATGAGATGAAACTCTTCGGAATACTCGGTTTCTTTCATTTGAATGTAATCTACTGCTATTTTGTGTCATAAATGTACCTAGAGGAACAAAAATCTTGTATGTAAACAGATTTTGAGCTGTTATGCTGCCTTCAGGTCCTGTTGAGATCATTATATGTTGTGAAGACCAATGAGAACCTCTGAATTTGTGAATTTAAGAATCGTGGATGCTAATTGACGTTGGTCATAATTGTTGATGAAGAATAAACAATACAGTTTGAAAAGGAATTAATTGTCCGATGTATCCATGTTATACTGACCTAATCTTAATTATGATTTCCAAACACACACACACACACACACGTTGGACATGAAGGCAGCATTCGGGCAAAATGTTTACTTGTTTATAATCTGATCTGATTTTGTTTCAGAATGTAACATGATATTTTTGTCCAAAAATGAATGGCCTTTTTCTGAGCGCCGACTGTGCTTTCTGGGTTTTTCAAGGATTCAACCCCTAATGTAAGACCACAGCGTGAAATGGCAAGAGCGAGGGAAATAATAGACCAAAAAAAAGGGTTTAATGTGAAATCTCTCTTTCCTCGTGTACAGAGCAACCTGGGGATGTTGTTCAGCATGGAGGAATGGTTGAATGTCCTTCTTCACCCAAATAAATGATTCTGAAAACCACATATCAGAGTTCTGCCTCAGGGAATATTTGAGTCTTTTGCAGTTGCAACACACTTGAGTCTGTTTCTTTGGAGTCTTTTCGTTAGGATAAACAGGATTTCTGTTTATTAGCAGGCTCTCTATCAACTTTTTGAAATACTTTTTTAAATACACTACAACAAGAAATGCATACTGTATTAAACCTAAAAAATCAATTTTTGGTCTAATACTGACACCATTTTAGAGTTTAGAATTTTTACATTTGAGGCAACTTTTTTAATCACCTTATTATTATTTCGACCATATTATATCGTCTTTAATGTCAAATACTTACATTTACCCAATCACTTTAGTCAATATTATGACAAAAATCATTATGGTAGATTATTGCTCTTTATACTGTATTAATAATTAAAATAACTATAATAATTATTGATATCAATATAAAACAAATATAACGTTTTTGTTTCATTTTGGGCATTTTACATTCATTCCGGCGACACAAACATGTCAGTCCATGATGTTAGCTTAGTCTAGCACAGGTTATGCAAAAACTCCAGTTATAATTACTGAAGCTATGAAATTAATCTTTTATTTACATTTTATTTACATCTTTACTGTGTTGTTTAGAATTCGTGAGCATGTGCACTCATCAACACTTCCAGGCATTTTCAGCGCTGATTAATCTGACCACCTCTGATTAGCCAACACATTCCTATGTTCAACAGAAACGCGTTTGATTGGTTGTAAGGCTCAACGCTGCACAAAACAGCACGTAAAAGCAATCTGATGCAGTGTGAGCGAATCTAAAGGTAGTTCTGTTTCATTAATTTTCCATTTTATTTTAATTGCGACAGCTGTAATCTGTTGTTTAATTGCGCAGGGGCATTTTTTGCATCTTTGTCTTTAATTTATGAAGCATTTTTGTTCATTTTTGCCACAAGCCCTCATTAATTTACAACCCTGCAGCATTTACACTTCTTTTCAAAAGTTTGGGGTCGGTAAGATTTTTGTATGAGATTTTTGTTAAAAGAAGTCTCTTATGCTCAGCATTTATTTGTTCAAAAATGCATTTTTATATTAAAAATATAAAAATATTTAAAAAGTTTTAAGAAATAATATATTTAAACTGTGATAATAAAATAAATGAGATCAGGATGTTGTGATCAATTGAAATGCTCTGTTGAATTTAAAATAATTTCTTTTAAAGAAAATTGTCACTGACCTGGCAGTGCATGTTCATCCCTTTTACCTAAACTAAAGTTATCTGAATATGATTATCATGAGTAGGCCTACTCGCTTAAAAAATGCCCAAAATAAATCTGTTTTGGCCTCAAACCAAATAAGTGCCTACAAATATAAAACTCTTTCTGTGGCTTAGCCAGAAATGCACAAATCTACTAATGAATCATTGGTCTCAATTTTCATAAGTAAACAAAAATGTCTATTTTTCAAAATTGGGAAAAAATAAATAATAAATCCATCACTTCATTATTGCTCCTACCCTGTCTGAGCTCAGCAAGCATTAAGTTCATAATTAATTGTCTACCCATTTTATTTAGGCATTATGGTTGAACACTAACAAGGTCAAATGGACACATTAATGCAATATTCCATTCAAGTCATCATAATGGAAATATCAGTGTCTATTCAAAGCTTTAGAGGCTTTAAGACCAAGTTTATGAAAAGCCTGCAACCATTTTAAGGAGAGTAGTGAAGTCTGGCACACTTGAATAGTCCTCAGGCGCATTTGAAGATTTATTAGTCAAACCTTCTAGTCTGAATTCAAGATTAGGCCAATTTATTGATCGCCTCATATGTTTCTTCTCTTTTTCAATTTTGTCTATATATCTTTAGAACAGTGTTGTTTTTGACAACCATCTTAGATTTAGTCTTAGTCTTAGTCTTTTGGACTAAAATGCTTATTAGTTTTAGTCCAATTTTAGTCACTTCTATATGTGATAGTTTTAGTCCAATTTTAGTCGACGAAAAGTCAAAAAGGTTTTAGTCTAGTTTTAGTCAAAAAAGGGGAAAAAGTCTTTTAACAAATTAATGTAGGTCAGTAAGTATTTTGCTGTTTGGTAGTGTCACTTATAAGTTGTGAAAATAGCAGATCTATAGTTCAACACAATGTGAGCTTCCGGATCGACTATTTTCACCAATAAGTACAATAATGAAGGAATGGTTTTAGACATAAAAGACATATATTTGAAATACACCCATAGGTCCTCTCACCGTTTGCGACCACCCTGTGTGCAAACTGCCGCCATCATGGTTAATCGTCTTGTCTGTCTGAGTGACAACAATGTGACGTGTTGAGCGTAACCAAACAAGGATAGAATGCTAAAACGGCTTGCCATACTAGTATGGCAAAGAGTATTTAATGCTAAAACGGCTTGCCATACTAGTATGGCAAAGAGTATTTAATGCTAAAACGGCTTGCCATAGCGGCAGATACTTTTTCGGCTTTAATTGGCATGCACAATAAGCAGAAATGTCATGCATTTTAAAGTCTGACGGACCACCCACTAACATTTTCGTCTATTCTCGTCTCGTCAACGAAAACTCACACACGTCTCATCATGTTTTAGTCGTCAACGAGCCATTTTTATCTCGTCATCGTCTCGTTATCGTCATGAAAAAAAGTGGCGTCAACGAAATGATTTCGTCATCGTCATCGTTGACGAAAACAACACTGCTTTAGAAATAATTGAAAGGGCACCTATAATGCCCCTTTTTACAAGATGCAATATTGGTCTTGGGTGTCTCCAGAATGTGTCTAAGAATTTTCAGCTCAAAATACTCTCAAATAATTTATTATAACATGAGGAAATTTACAGTTTGGGGCGTGTCTAAAAATAGAGCTGTTTTGTTGTCTGTCACTTTAAATGCAAATAAGCTGCATATTCCCACCTAATCTTTAGAAGAGGGCGTATACCAGTGCGGCACGATCAATTAAAATGCTTTGATAATGTACGCACGCAAACATTAGCTAAGCACTATAATGACATGACAAAGCAGTCTGGAGTGAAATTATTTACACAGATATAAACATCCAAACACAGAACACTGAGATTGCTTACTAAACATTGTTAACGTTCCAGCTGCTTGAGCGCAGAGAAAATGGAGGACAGTGTACAAACAAACACAACTCACTGAAGGTGGAAACTATGGCAGTGCAGGACTGTCAGTCAGCGGGGCCTAAACAATGTGATGTCACACTGCTTTGAGAATCAAAACTGGAGAACCCACGGGGTCAAATTTGGCCGCTGTTAATTGCTGCTACCCAAAATGAACAAACAAAAACTAATTTGTCAAATTTAACTTCAAAAGCCCAGAGTGCCACTTCTGGCCCCTGCATAGAGACACCTAGTGGATGAATATTGAACTCACAAGTGCCAGAGTGGTAGTAACAAGATGGCTGACCACATGCTGTTTTGTTGAGCTGGAAACCTACCCAAACAAAATCGTCTTCTCAGCAAACCAGCGGTTGGTAAAATGGTGTATTTTTTGTTAATCTATTTAGTATTAGCTTGCAGAATGCCTAGAAGTATGTTTTATATTCTTTTTGGATAAATTAGGGACTCTGCAGAGGACTCTGCTCACTCTAAAAAATGCTGGGTTGTTTTAACCCAACGTTGGGTTAAATATGGACTAACCCAACTGTTGGGTTAAATTTTTCAATTAAATTTTTTAACCCAACAGTTGGGTTAGTCCATATTTGACCCAACGTTGGGTTAAAACAACCCAGCATATTTTAGAGTGATGAGCTAGTTCAAAAAACGATGGGCCAAAAATGACCCTCTGGGTGTATGGGTTAAAAAAATGTCGGGTCAAAAATGACCCATTGGTTCTTTAAGTGACTTTGATGAAAAATGGTGACAGTCCTGTATTTGGATAAAGCCTTGAAATAATTTATTTGTATAATATATTTTAATAAGTTACCTCAGTAGTACAGGGCCAGAGACTAATAAAGTAGTATATCATTTCAGGGAGTATGGCCGCTCCCTTTTCAGGACGGGGAAAGCACCAGAGAAAGATCACTCTAATACAAGTATTGGAACAGCTTGAAGGTGATGATAGTGACTTTGGCCCTGAATTGGACAGCGATAGCGATTCTGATGAATTGTTTCAACCGCATGAAAGTGATGGTGGTGAATCTTCTGCCCAAGACAGTGACTCGTCCAATGACTGAAATGCACTGTGAAAAATGTGCAGTTCCTCTCTGCATCAACAAAAAAAGAAATTGTTTCAAAGACTACCACAATGTCTAGTGTGAGTTCCTCTCTCTAGCAGAACAGATTTTTGGATAAGCAAAGACCCATGGTGTTAGTTTTTTTCAGTCGTGATTTTGGCCTTGTGTTCTTGTTTCCATTGGCCAAAGTGTTTGTACATTTTAAATCCAGTTCTAACATGCAACAAATAAAGCAAAAAAAAAAAAAAACATTGTTAAATGTAGCTGTGTGGTTGACTGATTATTTTCCTAAATTTAAAATAGATTGCATTGACACTGTTTGTTTTTGTGATTCTTTAATATGCTACGCCTAAAGCCCAATGGGTCAAATTTGGCCCTAATCCTAAATTAGGGAATAAAGGGTTAAAATTGAAAAAGTGGATATTTTGGTGTTCAGTGAATTTATAGCAGTAATTTAATGCATACTTCATAATTTTCCAAAGAAGAAAAGGGTTTTTGGGTTCTCCAGGGTTTTAATGGGGATTTAAAAAAGGAGTGGGTGGATTTGTGTCATTGTAGGGTGTTGTGTTCACACACTGCTAACACACATTTATGTCCTAATACCATGTACAAGTGGATTTTGCATAATAGCAGTGATAACGAGATGATAACAAAACAAAAACTTGAAACAAAACGAAAATCTATTGACATTTTCATCAATGAGTGAAAATGAGACAAAAAGTGTTAGGGGGGGACGATTTGGGAAGAGACTCATTCAGAACGAATCTGCTGCATGGTTTAGGAGCTTAGATGCATACATTCGAGCTGTATCATAGCCTTTTGGTATATCTGGAGGGACATAAGCTAGCTTACATTTGCTGCAAGTCTCATAAAATGACCAAAAATGTCAATATCTGGGAGTGAGAGAAGAGCAGACATGGATAAATTTGACGACGTAAAAGAGAACTCAATTCGGCATGGCTTTCTGAGCGCACACACCGAAGCAGCGCCTCTCACACAGCCCACCTCTTTTGCGAATCTTAAACGGAGAAATACACACAAAATGATGTTGAATTATACATTTTAACGAGTATTCACATAAACACAGTCGATTACGTCTTATGTGAATGTAAACAGTTGGGAGAATATTGGAAGTGTAAAGGACAGCAGCCTAATTTAGTTGCTATTGTCCGAGTCACTGATGTTAATTAAGAAACAAAATAAAAACAGAAAATCACTCACTGCTCTTGACTGAATCACTTGAGTAACCTTAATAAACATGAATCTAAATGTATATATAGAAATGAATATGTCTGCTTGAAAGAATAAAGAATGTGGTAAATAATTTGTTTAAAAAATGCATAATTAGCCTACATAACCATTGGTATTTCATTGAAAACAAGACCATGTTCTTGTTTCTTTATGAAAAGTAGTTTCATTTACTTTCAATATAAAGGCATGATGTGGGTCACTGCAGTTAAATCTGTCTCTATCGTTATAAAACCTTAATATTAAGCCTATATAATGAGTTTTAGAGAAATGCTTAAATGCATTACACTGTAATAAACTCATTAGATTTGTAGATTTAGTCGACTAAAACTTAAGACTAAATCAAAATTTGTTGTCAAAATGAACACGGCATAATAGGTGCCCTTTAAATATGATAAACCATCTTATAACTTTGAAGTATTTTGACCACGTACCTGGTCTCAAACTTCCATGTCTCTTTGACATTTGGCACAGCTGTAGGTGTTGTGGGTAAAGCCCCATACAGTAGGTTATGGGTTCAAACCCTTTCTATGTTGCACCTTTGTTGTCCTTGAACTCTTAGCGAATGAGTGAGTGTGCTTTGGCGAAGCACCTTACGAAGTCTGACAGAGTGAGTTATTACTGGAGCTCAGGGATGACCTGTAATGAAATTGTCTTGTAGACCGTGTGCGTGTCTCTATTCTGGACATGTCTAGACTCTGCTTGTTATCTGACGCATCACTTCTCAGATCACACCGAAGATGGGTTTTCTGGGAAGGCATTGTGTTGATTTTCTTCTCATAATGGAAGCGAGATGCCGGGTCGTTTTGTTCGCGTCCACAGAAGCCTTGAATAGACATAAATGTCAGCTTTTTCCGGTCCTCTGTTTTGGATCAAATTGCTTCCAACAGCTGCAAAATCCCTCATCCTGGCGAGACGCCAGGTGGAAATGAAAAAATCTGCGGATTATGAGGAGAGCAATGTAGGTCGTGCTTTTCCGGGGCTCTCTGTTTTAATTTGCACTCTCGGGGTTGTCGTTGGCATTAATTCATGGGTTTCCTTTTTCCCAAGGCGTCACTGTGTAATTGCTGTAGTGCTTTAACTATGGCAGAATTACACATACAATATAAAAACAAATGACAGGGGGAAGATACTGATGAAGCATGGTGAGTATCTGACAGCGCTATTGTTGGGTTCAGCTGCAGCCGCCCCATAGGAAAGAAACATCGCAAATGAGACGCTTTATATTATCTCCGTTTTTTCTCCTAAAGGATGTTAAATGGAGAATCTTATTAATGCTTGCGTCTCATTAATCTCAGATATTTCTCCTGAGAAAACAACCCCATTAATCACACATTACTGAGAAGTGTCCTCTTTAGTGCTTCAGAAGACATCTTGACAATGTCAAACTTAGCAAATACTAGCCAGTGAATTTAAACAACCTGATCTTATGACGGAAACATACATGGGAACTTTTTGGCAAGACGCGAAATACATACCACAATGTACGTTTTGTAACAAACTTTGATGCGAAATGTTCATTTACCCTGGTACAGATGAACGTACAAATGGTACATTTTATGTGACGTTGGTTTTGTACGTGTCACCGCAGTTCTACAATAACAGTTTAAAATAACATACCATCTGTCCATTGCTATGAACAAAAGCGAATGTGACGTAAAAATGCAGTCGCAAGCATGCCGTTTTACCTGTTTTTGATCTCTCATCTTTCAGCTCTTTCATTGTGAGTCATATTTTTCACAAAATTCGTACCCAAGGATTTCTCATCCTACGTCCAATTCTGTGCCGACTGAGCTACCGAGCAAACTTGTTACGGCCGCAAAGCAAAATATATGAATCTGTAATCATAACTGTGGACGAAAACGATCATGAGATCTGGTAGAATTTAGGACGAAACATTAGGTTGATAATATAACACAATTGTAAAAAGGGCTGTCAGTTTAATGAATTACTTTCTCATTTAACACAATAATGGCTTTAAATAATCTTTTTGTCAGTAATATACTGAGATATTTCTTTTATGTTCCATAGTTTATGTTAGGCCATTGTCAACTAAAAGTTTGTATGTCATAAATATTATGTTGAATCAAAAAAAATATTTCTCTCTAAAGCTACTATTTGTAATGTCTACTTGATACTTTCTCATTTAACACAATAATGGTTTTAAAAAATCTTTTGTGGGTAATATACTGAGATAATTCTTTGAATTATCTTCTTTTATGTTTCACAGTTTATGTTAGGTCGCGTCTCCTAAGAGTTTGTGAAAACAGAGCTTTTGTTTGTTTCATAAACCAACTTTAAAATGTATATATTTTAAATGTACAAATATATTTAATTTTTTTTATATATATATATATATATATATATATATATATATATATATATACTTTGGAGCAAGTTATTAATTTGTTACAGCCAATTTTTTTTAGTTTTTCTCAAATTATATTTACGATTTGGTTCAAACCTTAAATGTCAATTTGATATTAATCAAAAATATAAATTTTACCAAAAACAAATTTCTTTTTACTTTGTTACAAATATTTTTTTTTCCATTTTGGAATAACCAATTTTTTTCTATTAAATCCAAATATGATTTTACTTTTTGAATACAAGTTTAAATATAAGTGACATTAAAAAACACTGAAAAATGGTGTAAAAACTATTTTCACTCAAAAAATGCTGGTCAATTTCACACTTAATTACAAAGAAACTATAACTAACAATAAATTAAACTGGAAATTTTGTAGAAAGACTATAAACGTATTTTCTTGTTAAATCTACTCCAATAATCTTTTTTTTATTTATTTTTAATAATTTAGGGGAAAAAATACAGTGTATGGTTTACACTACTTAAGTGTCCGAAAAACTCTCTAAAATTGAAATAATTGAATTTAATAAACATTTAAACTATAATACATTTTCATTCAATTGCAACATGCAACTAAGTGTCTGAAAACATTACATAGAGTTCACACTTAATCATTTTAAATTATATAATTTCTAAAACATTTTCAAATAAGGTGTCATTTGTTAACATTAGTTGATGTGTTATCTAACATGAACGAACAATAAACAATACATTTATTACACTATTTATTATTCTTAGTTAATTGTAGTAAATAAAATGACGTTGTTCATAGTTTTTTTTTCATGTTCACAATGTATTTGTAATTTTAATAATGCTTTAGTCAATGCTGAAATTAACATTGATCAAGATTAATCAATGAAGCATTGTACATTCTAAGTTCATGTTAACAAGTGTTGAACCTTACTGTAAAGTGGTAAATGTTTTTATATCATTTATATCTGCTATTAACCTAAACCACAAAGCACACAGTATATTTGGAACTTTTTCTGCGATTAAAATAATGCTAAATAAACTATGATATGCACTCAACACTTGGCACATATGGTGAGGTTAAAAATATAAAAATAGAGTGTTATTTCAAACGCAGTTTTAATTATAATTTCCCTTCATTATGTATTCCCTAAGCGGGATTTTCAGCACGGAGAAGGAGCACAAGTTCTTGCTGTTGCCTAGAGGTTGTGTGGAAGCCGAGAGTAGCCGAGTAGCCGAGTAATTAGCACACACAGTTCTGTATCCATTTGGAAAAGGGCAAGTTTCACAGTTGTGGGGGCAAATTAAAATGCCACAGTTTCGGTTCTGCCCTCAGACAAAGATCCGCGAGTGAAAATCTGGCCAGCTAACATGTGTTTCTCTATAATTACAGTCAGAGAGGATGTGGAACAGGAGGATGACCTCTTCCAGGCACACAGAGTCTCCGCTCGACAATCCTGTTCTGTGAAAAACTGCTCACAAAAGCCTTTTCAGCTCAACGACTCTCGTTAAATTATGAAACCTGAATGTCATATCCTCCCTTCCGCTCAAGCCCTACTTCACGTTCTTGCTCATCTCTTTTTCGCATCTCCAAAAAACATCATCTTTGCTATTTTATTTTCCTTCGTTACATAATTTATGTTTTTGAAGTTTGTTGCTCACCCTAGGTGTTCTGTTTAAAAACAGCTTGGGTGGTTACTATTCTGTTTCATGTTCAATTTACCCTCAAAACATCAAGTCAACCCATTTTAGATTTAGATCGGATATATAACATTTTAGGTCTCACAAACACATGACTAAGTCAGCTTTAATGCCAGGATCAAGACCAAATAATTCAAATGAACATTAAACAAAGGAAATTAACCCTATTTTAAGACCAGTAAGGTGTACAAACATTTCTGAGAAAAGAAGTCAGAATTCTGAGTTTTATATCTAAAAATTCAGACTTTATTTCTCAGAGAGTCTTCTTTTCCCCTCAGAATAATACTGTATAACTCACAATTGCGAGTTTATATCTCACAGTTCTGAGGAAAAAAAAAGTCAGAACTGCGAGATATAAACTTGCATTTGCGAGAAAAAATTGCAACTTTTTTATCTCAGAATTGCGTGATAGAAACTTACAGTTGCAAGTTACAAAGTCAGAGTTGCATGATATAAACTCACAATTGCTAATAATAAAGTCACAATTCTGAGACATAAAGTCAGAATTGTGAGAAATAAAACTCAGAATTCTGACTTTATAACAAACAATTGCAAGTTAGATCTGTGAGATAAAAAGTATTTCTCAATTCTGAGAATAGAAGTCAGAATTCTGAGTTTTATATCTCACAATTCTTTTTCACAAGACTTTATTTCTCAGAAAGTTTTCTTTTCCCCTCAGAATAATACTTTATAACTCACAATTGTGAGTTTATATCTCACAGTTCTGAGAAAAAACAGTCAGAACTGCAAGAAAAAAGTCAGGATTGTGAAATTCCGACTTTTTTTTATCTCAGAATCAAAATTGCGTGATAGAAACTTGCACTTGCAAGTTACAAAGTCAGAGTTGCATGATATAAACTCACAATTGCGAATAATTAAGTCACAATTCTGAGACATAAAGTCAGAATTGTGAGATATGAACTCAAAATTCTGACTTTATAACGAACGATTACAAGTTAGATTTGTAAGATAAAAAGGCAATTTCTGAGAAAAGAAGTCGGAATTCTGAGTTTTATATCTCACAATTCTGACTTTATTTCTCAGAGAGTCTTCTTTTCTCCTCAGAATAATACTGTATAACTCACAATTGCGAGTTTATATCTCAGTTCTGAGGAAAAAAGTCAGAACTGCGAGATATAAACTTGCATTTGCAAGAAAAAAGTCAGGATTGTGAAACTGCAACTTTTTTTATCTCAGAATTGCGTAAACTTGCAGTTGCAAGTTACAAAGTCAGAGTTGCATGATATAAACTCACAATTGCAAATAATAAAGTCACAATTCTGAGACATAAAGTCAGAATTGTGAGAAATAAAACTCAGAATTCTGACTTTATAACAAGCAATTGCAAGTTAGATCTGTGAGATAAAAAGTATTTCTCAATTCTGAGAATAGAAGTCAGAATTCTGAGTTTTATATCTCACAATTCTTTTTCACAAGACTTTATTTCTCAGAAAGTCTTCTTTTCCCCTCAGAATAATACTTTATAACTCACAATTGTGAGTTTATATCTCACAGTTCTGAGAAAAAACAGTCAGAACTGCAAGAAAAAAGTCAGGATTGTGAAATTGCGACTTTTTTTATCTCAGAATCAAAATTGCGTGATAGAAACTTGCACTTGCAAGTTACAAAGTCAGAGTTGCATGATATAAACTCACAATTGCTAATAATAAAGTCACAATTCTGAGACATAAAGTCAGAATTGTGAGATATGAACTCAAAATTCTGACTTTATAACAAACGATTGCAAGTTAGATTTGTAAGATAAAAAGGCAATTCTGAGAAAAGAAGTCGGAATTCTGAGTTTTATATCTCACAATTCTGACTTTATTTCTCAGAGAGTCTTCTTTTCCCCTCAGAATAATACTGTATAACTCACAATTGCGAGTTTATATCTCACAGTTCTGAGGAAAAAAAGTCAGAACTGCAAGATATAAACAAGATATAAGCTTGGGTGGTTACTATTCTGTTTCATGTTCAATTTACCCTCAAAACATCAAGTCAACCCATTTTAGATTTAGATCGGATATATAACAGTTTAGGTCTCACAAACACATGACTAAGTCAGCTTTAATGCCAGGATCAAGACCAAATAATGCAAATTAACATTTTACAAGGGAAGTTAACCCTATTTTAATCAATCAATCAATCAATCAATCAAATTTTATTTATATAGCGCCTTACAACAGCCAGAAAGGTGCCCAGGGCACTTTCCAGAATAACATCAAGAATCACAACAGACAACAATAAATACAAGCACAAAAAGGAACATAAAGCAGCAATCGAGTCAGTGGCTATTTTAAGACCAGTGAGGTGTACAAAAAATATATTTTGATATCCAATCATGTTTATTTTGTGTTTTAAGTAAATAAGAAAAGATGATTGAAAGTCGTTTGATCTAATAAGTCAATACAGTTATCTGTCCGGACACATTAAAGAGCCACAACACGGTATTTATTGTTTGAATTTCTGGAAAAAAGACATTTCAAAGCTGAGACCTTGTTTCATATCATAAGTAACCTGCTCTGTCTTGTCTGTCTGCATTTTGTCAGTTTCCTCTTTGTTCTGCATTGTATAAATAAAGCCAGAATTGTGCGATATTAACTCATAATTTTAGATTTTTTTCTCAGAATTCAGTCTTTATCTCACAATTCTGAGGAAAAAGTCAGAACTGAGATATAAACTTGATATGAACTCAAAATTCAGACTTTATAACATATAATTATAACATTATAATTCTCAGAGCATACGAGTATTTTTTTCCCTTCAGAATTATACTTCATGACTCACAATTGTGAGTTTATATGTCACATTTGCAAGAAAAGATGTCAAAATTGCAAGACTTTGTAACTCAGAATTGTGAGTTCATATCTTGTAAGTTTTAAGGTGTAAACTCACAATTTTGAGTTACAACTGTAAGATAAAAAGTCACAATTATCTTTTCTTATTTTTTATTTTATTATATGGCAGATACGGCTTCCATATAAAATAAATAATCACCTGTAGAATAATATCAAAACTTGTACAATGTATGAACTTCAATAGAGTCTTCATGCTTTCGTCACAGCTGCTGCGTGTCATGCTTCAGTCAGCTGTCACAAGAGCTCATCTCTACAAATAGCACGCAGCTAAAAGTATCATAGTCCATTTTCATGTTCCGACTGACATTAATCCTGATTGCCGGATGCAGAATCCGTCCGCTGTGTGATTTCCCAGATGAGAACTAATCAGAAATGTTCAGGGACAAATAAGGACATTACCTGGATTACGGATCCCTGCGAGGATTGAAGCGCTCGTGCTCAGATGAAGCGCTTCTGCGTTTGACCTGTGCCCTCCACGTGTTTAAAGCCTCTGCGGCATGACATTTCACCATCACCAGACTTGCATCAAAGTCTGCCGATGAAAAAGCATTTGTTGTTAATGTCAACAGTGTCAAAGCTGCTCAAAAAAATGTGATCTGCTCTAAAACTGAGCTTTTTTTTCCGCACTGCCATGGTTATTGATTGGATAATACAACAAATGCCACTATAATTCAGTTATAAACATCACATTTTGTCCACTTTTCAGTGCATATCAAAATATGCATACTGCACTTCTTACTACAAATAACGCTGGCTGCACGACGTGGCCTTGGTGACTGAAAGACATTTGTTTCATAACTGAAAAAGCATCTTTATAAAGCCACTCCTTCCTGCAAATTAGATTTAGTCTCTACTGATGAGTGAAATGAGAAGACATGTACTCTAAAATGCACTATTAATGCTTATTGACTCAAATAAAGGCGAAATAAAAATAACTCCTGATTATCAGCGCGTTCTGGCCTCAGGCTTAACCAAAAACAAAGCTCTGGCTATGTGTCATGGGCAATGGGAGTCAAAATGAATTTTAATTGCGCTTAGACATAGTAAATATTTAACGCATTACGCTGTTGTTACTACAGTAACGACGAAAAGCCTGGTGAAGGTGACTTTGTCTCTGTGCAGAGATGAATATCAATGCTTACAGATCACACGAAACGTTCAGTCAGGTTTACTATGACCGTGGGCCTAACATGAGTACCTGCTGTGTACAGCCTAAACATTTCTGCAGCTCTTTCAGATCATTAGGTTGTGTATGTAGTCAGGCTAAACTACTCAACACCTGCTGCCACTCAGTATCTCTGTTGCAGCTGCAGGTCACTATTTCGTATATTGTTCATGATCAAAAGACAAGCCTTTCAAAAGACAAGCTGCAAGCCATATTCAAACTATAGCAGCCTTCAACAAACTTATTTATGGTTTTTATACTTTTATAACCACCTCCAAAAGTCTTCAGGCAGTGATCTTTTAATTCAGTGTCTAATGTCTAGTGTCAAACTCACTTGTGACCCTGGACCACAAACCCAGTCAAAATTATTCATTTTTCTTTTATGTAAGTAAAGATCATGTTCCATGAAGATATTTTGTGAATTTCCTACCGTAAATATATCAAAAGGTAATCTTTGATTAGTAATATGCATTGCTAAGAACTTCATTTGGACACCATTAAAGGCAATTTTCTCAATATTTAGTTTTTGTACCCTCAGATTCAGATTTTCACATAGTTGTATCTCAGCCAAATATCGGCCAAATATTCTAACAAACCACATATCAATGGAAAGCTAATTTATTGTATACATCTCAATTAAAAAATGACCCTTGTGACTGGTTTTGTGGTCTTAATAAGGGATTCACTGATTCATTCATTCAAAAGATTTGTTCAAACTGGCTGATTCATTTAGAAACTAAGCTAGTGACTGTCTTTATGAAAGGGTCTTTGAATCATTGACTCAAAAGATTTGTTCTAACACAAAGATTCATTTAATAACAAAAAACACTGTGTAGACAAATCGTTTTGTTGGTGAAACAGAGCAAAAACAGACAACATTGTTACTAAAATGTAAATTTTTTCGTTTGTTGGACTGTTGTATGAAATCAATTACTTTGTGATCACGCTCAATTAGAGGAAAACAACACTTTTGCTTGATTGATATAATTTAAAGGGATAGTTCATCCAAAAATGAAAATTACTGTCAGGAACAGTAACAAAAACACCGAGATCGTGACAATTACCTCATGATTTACTCACCCTCAAGCCATCAGGTATATATGACGTTCTTCTTTTTAGACAAATACAATCGGAGTTGTATTTAAAAAAATGTTCTGGTTCTTCCCAGCTATATAATCGTAGTGAAAGGGTGTTGAGATTTTGAAGTCTAATAAAGTGCATAAATCCATCATAAAATGTACTCCACATGGCTTTGGGGGATTAATAAAGGCTTTCTGAAGTGAATAAAAGCATTTTTGTAGGAAAAATATCCATATTTACAACTTTATAACTTTGATTTCTAGCTTCTGTCATATGTGTGTTCACAAGAGTTGCGTTCCAGCGGATAACGTAGGACGTAGGCCTAGCATAAGCTCAGGTGAGAAGTGACGGATGCAGAAACGGAAAGGAGAGAGCAAAACAAAACGCCAATCATGAATTAAGTACTAAACAAGGATTTGTAATGTAAAATGACAGGGAAGGCAAGAGGAGACTGGTTTTCCTAGAGGTTACAGGTAATAATAATTTTAAATATGTATATTTTTCTTACAAAAATGCATCAATTTGCTTCAGAAGGCCTTTATTAACCACCTTGAGCCATGTGAAGTACTTTTTATGATGGATGGATGCACTTTTTTGGGCTTCTTAACAGCCATTTACTGCTATGATAAAGCTTGGAAGATCTAGGCCTTTTTTAAATATATCTCAGATAGTATCGATAAACTACAATAAAACACGAAAACTAGAAAAATTGTTGTGCAATGTTGTGTTAGGGGTGTGCTATATTGAAAAATATCTTAACTTTTGTTGTTTTTGTTAACGATAATTAGACCATATTTTGACAAATGTATTTTTGAGATAGGCTTAACCCAATCAAGACACTGTCATGGATAAATAAATATTAAACTAAAACTGCCAGTAGGTGGTGGCAAGTCCCTATCTTAATGAGTGATTCGAACGCTGCGTTCGAAACCGCATACTTCCATACTATTTAGTAGGCAAAAAGCAGTAGGCGAGCAAAAAAGTATGTTTGAATGTTCAGCATTCATAAAAGAGTAGGCGAGAATTAGTAGGCGAGTGCACTAATTCTCGCGAGATTCGGATGAACTTAAAGTGCGTTCGAATATGCCTACTTACCTACTATATAGTGGGAAAAATTAGTATGTGAAGAAAGAAGTATGTTCGAAACCTCAGTATTCATAAAAGAGTAGGCGAGAAATCCTTGGATGTCCTACTGCTTCAGCCCAGATTCTGAAGTGTCCATCTGATGCACACTTTTCAATCCCAGGAGGCCACAGGAGGCCAAAACGTCATCATCGAACGTGATTGGGAACTGCAACGAGAGTGTTTACAAATGTGAGTATTATAAACCAAAACACGGATCCCTGTCTTAAAATCGTATTTGTTGAGCTACTGTATCGTAAACTGCTGATTTGCATAAGGTGTCAATACGTGTAACGTTAAAGTATATTTGTGATTTCGCTGTAAAACACGTTTTATTACGTATAGCGACCATAGACATCTTAAAGATGATTACTAAATGTTTAACAACTGACAGGAACATGTTCTGAGAGAATTAAATGAGCACATCACAACACCAAACAGACTTCTAAATGAGTGATGGACGTTATGCGAGTTTATGTAGAATTCTCTGTTGTCAAGACTGCTTTAGATTAATGTTATGTAAATAAACACATGTACATATAGTAACTAAACATGAGTTAACTATTTCATTTGTCTAATAGTACTGTTGATACATTCAGGAGCATTTGTATTGGATAAAAAGCCAATTAACACAACAGCTACCTCATAAATGTAGTATTGAGCACACGAATCAGAGGGAACTGAATCTTGTGTGGATGTTACAGGGACAGATGAGACAAGTATGCTTGTCTGGTGAAGAGGGATTGATGAAGCAGTGCTGCCATCAAAGGCTTTGAGTGAGTACACTACAGACATCTATTTAAACCTTAAGTTGCAGTTTATTAATAATAATAAAAAACTTTAAGTACTTTTCTGATTCTAGATTTCTGTGCCTTTGTTGCAGATATTTTGCGGTGGAGCAGGACCTAAAAGGAAAGGTGACAGCGGCATTTGTGGGGAAAAAAGTAAAATCTGAAACTTAATATAAAGTTTGGTAATTTTGTTACTTCTAATACAGAGATCTAATGAAATTGTGCTGTTAAAATGACAACTTTTGTATTGTATTTGTGCATCTTTGTATGATCTGAAATGTCTGCTGCAGACTGGTGTGTGCAGTGAGAAAAGAGAAATCCACAGCAGCATCCTGGAAATGGTCAAGTGCCATGGATGAGACCCTCCATCACTCCACCTGCCCTTGGTCTCATCTGGACCAGATGTTGCTGTGGTCTCTTCATCCTCAGAGACCAAAGAGCCAGCGAGAGCATCTAGAGAAAGACTAAAATACCAATATGTCTGAATAAAGCTTTGTTCCATGTGTCTTTATTTATGTTCATGGTTACTTTATTATTTTACTCATATATCCATGTTGTTATCGGTAAATAAAATATAAGTTTCATTAACATATGCATTAATTACTTGATTGAAAAAAAAAACATGCTTGTTTTACTAAAAAATATAATTAATTATAGGTCAGCATTTATCATTATTATTGATCAGTGCATTCTGAGGTAATCTTAATTTCTAAGTAGTAATACTTACATTTTTTGAGTGTAAAATCAACTGTCTTCTCCAAACACAAGATCTTCAAGCAGCTGATCCACGTCTCCTTTGTGCAGATATTGCAAACATGGAGGAAGATGTACTAGGTAGGGTCGTTGTGTTACTGATGCTATGAGGTGTTTGAGCACCTGTTGTGCTTATTTTCTTTTTATTATCATTACTACATAACTTATTATTACAGGCTCAGGGAAAGATGGTATTTATCTTTAACAATGAAATCATAATGAGAAAAACTGAAAACATAACTATTAGGCTTGCTTACATCATAGTATGTGATTATATACACAGGGAAATATGATTAAATATCTGAATAATCCAAATATTCACATCATAGTTTATCAAAAATTGGATTTGTTGTTTTTGTTATTGATAAGCCTCAGGGATGAAAAGAGAAATTCAACAAGAATTTAAGCTATAGATTTGCGTGTGGATAAACAATTTTGAACATAAAACAAAAGTAATAACTTTTGCAAAAAATAAAGAATTTGGGTTTTCCTAACAAAAAATTATTTCTTTAAGAATTAAAAAATACAAAAACCTAAATGAACCCAAAACGTATCCATTATACTACAATCACAATAAAAGAACAGCTGTTTCTTCAACATGACCACAAAATGAACAAATTTCATCAATATCAAAATATTAATAGAAAGATGAATTAAACCTGTCACTGTATGTCGCTATATGCTATATTAAGTTGTTGCACTTGTTATAACGTCGTTGGTCACATGATAACATCAACATGGTGGAAGACGTGCAGATCACATCCATACTCAACGAGATTTGGCTGTAGAGTACGTACTCTTTTAGCGCTCGTTAAGTAAGAACGCACCCATTGACTAATTGTCACATTTATGTCTGTTTTGGTACTTGGTTTCTCCCATTGTCTCCCCCGTTGATCTTTGTACTTTGGTTTAGCCCTCGTTTGTCTGAATTCCCTTCACCTGTATGTAATCATTAGTTTCCCTTTATAAGTCTGTTTGTATCTTGAGTTCAATGTCGGTCCTTAATGATGTATACGTGTGTGAAGATCTTTGTGTTCCTGCCTTGTTCCTCTTGAAGATTAATATTAAATATCATGTTTGTTAGAATCTTGTCTATTGTCTCGTCTCGTCCTGCACGCATCATAACAGAAGGACTGACCGAAACAGTTCACGGCGTTTTCCCCTGCGTGTTATTTCTTCGTTTTTCTCAGTGTTTGTTTTGTTATTTATTTTGTTATGGATAACCCTGCCGTCCTCATCATCCTCCTGAAGCAGGGGAACCGCTCTCTAGAGGACCACACCAGAGACTTTGTGTTCCTCGCCCCGTTAACACATTACCCGGACGTTCTTCCGAAATGGACTTAATAACACCATCAAGGAGCAGCTGTCCGGGGAGGGTCCTCGAGAGAACCTCGCCGAATACATTGAGTGGGTGCTGGCGTCCTGTGGATCATCCTGGACTGTCGGCTTCGTTGAGGGGGACGTCAGCCCCACTCATGACCCAGAGAGCAGCCAACCATCACCCCGACATGCGGGGTATGAACCCGAGCGCGTCGCGGATGAGGGACTAGAGCCGCGAGCGGCAGAGCCAGAGTTCTCTCCGGCTGATCAGGTGCATGAGCCGGTTTCTACTTCTGCGACGGTGGATTGTGACGTGGAGCAAGTGAGGGAAATGGAGAGCCCTGCCCACTGCAACACCGCTGGGGGTGAGATGGATAACTCTGGGGACTTAATTGACTTTTTTTCCGAAGTCTTGGAGAATAATTCTTGTGACTTAATAGACTTCTATTCCGAGATACCTGTCTGTCAAGTTCAACCTGTCTGCTCGAAATTCCCACCCACCCCCCCCATGCTACTCATGTCTCCGTCTGCCTGGCCACCGCTGTCCCCCGACAGCCCCTCTGCTCACCCTCAGCATACCATCAGTGCAGTGGGCTCGCCGCAGGGCTGCCAGTTACCATCGGTGTCATGGCTGGAGGATCCCTCAGCTCCGCCTCCAGCCTCAGAGCCCAGATCTCCACCACGGCTCTCAACGCCCTCATCTCCACCGTCGCCCGTCGGTCCACCAGCTCCACCAGGCTCCATCGTCTCTCCGGCTCCGCCCTGGTCAGTCGTCGTCCTTCCGTCACCTCAGGACTCTGCTCCTCCGGCTGTGCCTCATCACGCCGTCCCACCGGCTCCTACGGACTCCTCCCTCCCTCCGGCACAGCCTCTATCCTCTGTCACTCCGGGTCCGCCGCGGACCTCTGGAACTCCGCCTCCGCTTCGGCCGCTAGAGCCTCCAGTTCCGCCTTGGCCCTCTGGATCCACGGTGTTGCCCTGGATCTTCGGCTCTCCATCTCCGCCTCGGGTTCCTTCGCCAGCTGCTCCGCCTCTGTCGGTCGGACCCCTGGAGTCGGCGGTCCTTCCTCCACCATGGCTCCTCCCTCCGTCGGCTCCACCGTGGGCCGTCGTCATGGCTGCTATCTGGGTCCTGCTCAGTTTCTCCTGCTTCGGGTCCCTCCTGTTTACTCCCTGGCTCCTCCCACCGTCGTCGCCCCCTTGGACTGTCGTTTTTTCCGTTTGGACTTTTGTTCTGGTCCCCCTCCTTCAGTTGCATCCTCCGCCGAAGCCCCCTCCCTCATGAACTCTGTTTTTCTGGTTTTCCGCCCCCTTGTCTGTTTTGTTTTTGTTTTTCTACGGCGCGAGGACACGCCTATTCGGAGGGGGGCGTAATGTCACATTTATGTCTGTTTTGGTACTTGGTTTCTCCCATTGTCTCCCCCCGTTGATCTTTGTACTTTGGTTTAGCCCTCGTTTGTCTGAAATCCCTTCACCTGTATGTAATCATTAGTTTCCCTTTATAAGTCTGTTTGTATCTTGAGTTCAATGTCGGTCCTTAATGTTGTATACGTGTGTGAAGATCTTTGTGTTCCTGCCTTGTTCCTCTTGAAGATTAATATTAAATATCGTGTTTGTTAGAATCTTGTCTATTGTCTCGTCCTGCACGCATCATAACACTCATTCATTCATAAAATTTGTTCACAATGGCTGATTTGTCTAGAAAAGTAGCTTATGACTGTCTTTATGAATGGGCCATCTTTTGAATCATTGACTCGAGATTTGTTCAAAAACAGACGCACAAATTGTCTACACTGACTTCGTTAAAAAATATTTTTGTTGGTGAAACAGACAACATTGTTGACTGAATGTCTTTTTTTGTACTTAAAGTAATAGTTCATCCAAAAATGAAAATTACCTCTTATTTACTCACCCTCAAGCCATCCTATGTATATATGACATTCTTCTTTCAGACGAATGCAATCAGAGTTATATTAAATGTCCTGGCTCTAAGCTTTATAATGACAGTGAATGGCTGTAGAGATTTTGAAGTCCAATAAAGTGCATCCATCCATCATAAAAAGTACTCCACACGGCTCCAGGGTGTTAATAAATGCATTCTGAAGTGAATCGATGCATAATCTCTAGTTTCCACAAACTGTCGTACACGCGTCCATGAGAGAGTGGAGTTCCAGCTCCAGTGACAATATGCTAGTCTCACGAGAACAAAGTTTTGTTTACAGCAAAGGAAAACCAGTCTCCTATTGGCTTATATCAAAATCCTCAGATATTTTTCTTTACAAATCCTCTTTTTGTACTTCTAATTCATGACCAGTGTTTGATTTTGCTTTCTCCACTGTGCTTCCACATTTATCACTTTTCATCTGAGCTCATGCGATGCCTACATCTTTTGCTGGAACAGTTTACAGTTTCTAAAACTTTTAAATATGAATATTTTTCTTACGCCAAAACATTGATTTGATTTAGAAGCCCTTTATTAACACTCTAGAGCCGTGTAGAGAACTTATGATGGATGGATGCACTTTTTTTGGATTTCAGAATCTCAACAGCCATTCACTGCCATTATAAAAGTTGGAAGAGCCAGGATATTTTTTAATATAACTCCAATTGTATTCATCTGAAAGAAGTCATATACAGCTGGCTGAGGGTGAGTAAATCATATGGTAATTTAAATTATTGGGTGAACTATTCCTTTAACTATATTGTGACAAATATAAAAACAAGTCTTACAGGCCATTTTCTGCTTCCATATCTTGAATTATATTATAACTGCATTCTAATAGCCTTCATCCCATAGTGAAAGATGTGTTTTTGTTTGCTTTTTGCAAATTTACATGCCACACAATCAATTACGTGCTGCTCAAGATTGTGGTGCCGCTTTATAACGTAAATGTGTTAAGTATCCCGAGGCATAGCATTAATTCAAATAAATCAGCATCTTGTTCCACTTGTTCTATAAAATATTGTATTGGATACAGTTTATGTAATTTTCAAAACAATGTTTTATTCATTGTTATATATTATTGTTCACATCTTCCCACCAGAAAGATTGGACACCTTTGGGCTGTGTGTTTGACACCCCCGATCTAATGCAACATTACTCCAACCAAAAGTAAAACTTTTAATTTGATATTTTACATATAGAGCACGTTTTCTGAGCACATTTAGTGTGTCAAGATAAATAGTCATGAAAGTATCTCTCTGTAAGTTCACTAAAGTAGCCTTTATTTCATTAATATTATCTCAAAGTACAGGTTTTTTTTTAAATATATACTCAGTTTATACAAGTGCGCTTCTCTTCAGGGGTCCTAGGCATGTATACACACACAGGGGTGCTCAAAATCCTAAAATATTTATTTTTTGAGATCTGTGTTTTAAATCTCTGATTTTCCAGTGTGGACTCAAACTTTCAGCTCTTTGCATCAGTTACACTGTGAATGAGGCTCTCTGAAGCTGAGCCTTTGATCAAAAGCAAAACCATTTCACTATCTAAGTGAATGCATTTGTCCATATACAGTACTCTATAGAAGCAACAGCCAGCCAGTATGCTCCAGTAAGATGGCTCCAGGTCAGCAGGATTGATGGTGCCATGTGTTCTTCATATAAGGGCTCAGGGGGGAGGTCAGTGACGGGTGCTGTTTTCTTGTGACACTCATTGATCTGTCCCTCTTGGTGTCTGATGACTGATCAGTGTGTCAGAAACCCGAGACAACGTGAAGTTTCATGAAGGTCACCTTGGGAAACGTTTCTCGCTTTTTCTTACTCACTGTTTCTCAACTTTGCTTGTCGAGAACCCATCTAGAGACTCCACTGAAGCAGTTGTTGTGAACATGAACCATGTTAACAAACCAAAATAAACCTTGACACAAATTCCCTTGCCAAACAATCCTAAAGGAATACTGAGGAAATGCTGATAAGATTTTTGGAAGGGCTTAAATGAGAAATGAGCATCCAGCTGTTCAGTAAAGCAATGGTGAATTTTCTGACAGAACTTTCTGTTACCACAGGTAAAAACCTCCATAAAAAAAAAAAATCAGACTTGCTAGATCTAAACTCAGAATTCTGAATAAACAAGTCAGAATTTGGAAACAGAAAATCAGAATTCTAAATAAAAAATTCTGAATTGCAAAATGTAAACTCCGAATTCAGAATAAAAAAGTCAGAATTGCAAGATGTAAACTTCAAACTCTGAATAAAAAAGTCAGAAACACAAAAGGTAAACTCAGAATTTGGAATAAAAAAGGCGGATTTGCAAAATGTAAACTCAGAACTCTGAATAAAAAAGTGAGATGTAAACTCATAATTCTGAATTTAAAAAAAGTAAGAATTGCAAGATGTAAACTTAGAATTCAGACTAAGAAGTCCTGAATTGTGAAATGTAAACTCAGAATTCTGAATCAAAAATTCTGAATTGGGAAATGTAAACTCAGTAGTCTGAATAAAAAAGTCTCAATTGCAAAATGTAAACTCAGAATTCTGAATAAGAAATCCGGAACTCGGAAATGTCAACTCAGAATTCTGAATCAAAAATTCTGAATTGGGAAATGTAAACTCAGAATTCTGAATAAAAAAGTCAGAACTGCAAAATGTCAACTCAGAATTCTGAATAAAAAAGTCAGAATTGTAAGATGTAAACTCATAATTCTGAATTTAAAAAAAGTAAGAATTGCAAGATGTAAACTTAGAATTCAGACTAAGAAGTCCTGAATTGTGAAATGTAAACTCAGAATTCTGAATCAAAAATTCTGAATTGGGAAATGTAAACTCAGTAGTCTGAATAAAAAAGTCTCAATTGCAAAATGTAAACTCAGAATTCTGAATAAGAAATCCGGAACTCGGAAATGTCAACTCAGAATTCTGAATCAAAAATTCTGAATTGGGAAATGTAAACTCAGAATTCTGAATAAAAAAGTCAGAACTGCAAAATGTCAACTCAGAATTCTGAATAAAAAAGTCAGAATTGTAAGATGTAAACTCAGAATTCTGAATCAAAAATTCTGAATTGGGAAATGTAAACTCAGAATTCTGAATAAAAAAGTCAGAACTGCAAAATGTCAACTCAGAATTGTGAATAAAAAAGTCAGAATTGTAAGATGTAAACTCAGAATTCTGAATCAAAAATTCTGAATTGCAAAATGTAAACTCAGAATTCCGAATAAAAAAAGTCAGAACTGCAAAATGTAAACTCAGAATTCTGATTAAGAAATCCTGAACTCTGAAATGTCAACTCAGAATTTTGAATAAAAAAGTCAGATTTGTCAATGTAAACTCAGAATTCTGAATAAAAAGTAAGAATTGCAAGATGTGAACTCAGAATTCAGACTAAGAAATCCTGAATTGTGAAATGTCAACTCAGTAGTCTGAATAAAAAAGGTCTGACTTGCGAAATGTAAATTCAGATTTCTAAACAAAAAAGATGTTGACTCAGTAGTCTGAATAAAAAAGTCAGAATTGCGAAATGTAAACTCAGAATTCTGAATAAAAAAATTCTGAATTTCAGAATGTAAACTCATAGTTCTGAATGAAAAAGTCAGAACTGCAAAATGTAAACTCAGAATTCTGAATCATAAATTCTGAATTGTGAAATGTAAACTTAGTAGTCTGAATAAAAAGGTCAGAATTACGAGATATGAACTTAAAATTCTGAATAAAAAGGTCAGAAGTGTGAGATGTAAAATCAGAATTCTGAATAAAAATGTTCATAGAAAAAAATATTAACTCTATAATAATTAAATATTAACAGAATACTTTGAAATTAGTTTGCAAAATTAATGCAATTATGCTTCCATTTTTTTCCCATTATATTTGGTTAACAGGCTTGTTGCTTAATAAAAATTGCATCCAACTGTGCTAACTGTACCTGATGAAATATA
This sequence comes from Garra rufa, assembly GCF_049309525.1. Classification (NCBI taxonomy): domain Eukaryota; kingdom Metazoa; phylum Chordata; class Actinopteri; order Cypriniformes; family Cyprinidae; genus Garra; species Garra rufa. The sequence goes on from NC_133361.1 coordinate 55,810,751, forward strand.
TATAATATTTGTTTCCCAGTTATCCAGCCATGTGAACTTGATTCAAAAGCAGAATTCTTGTTTAATCCTGTGACAACAGGTTTCAGATCATTAGAGGGTGTTTTAGAACTTATTTTTTGACAACAACATCATTAATTGAGGTTTGTTAGTCTAGGGGTTAAGGCAGAAATTGCCAGTCGATGTTTGTGAAGTGCAGATCTGACCTGAGAAGCTCATGGTGTATCCTGTGAGCCTGGCTCACGGATCAATCAACCCGGCACCGGGAGAAGACATCAGTTAGTTCGAGACACGGCCTGGGCCCTTCTACTCAGGAAAATATATTTTTAAACACGACTTTTCAGCACAGGTGAAGTTATTCCTCCAGCTTGATGCTTCTGTAGCCTTGTGACTATATATCAAGACATGAAACATCAATCCAAATTCTTTGCTTTCCTCGCTTTGGCATTCTGTTGTACCCCTCTGCACTCCCTTGTGGCGGCGTGTTTGTAGATTGAGAATCAGGCAAGAACTGGCTTTGGAACCGGCCCTCGTCTTGCCAGCCAATCAGCTCGCAGACCAATGATCTCATTTCGTCTTATATTTCTGCTCTAGTTGCAGCATTCCCTCCAGAGAGTTCGAGTCCCAGGAAACACACTCAAATACAATTCACACAGACACACACACACACACGGAGGCGGACAGAGAGATCAAACGCGAAAACATGCGAACGTACGGAGCAAGGCTGCGCATGCAAAAGCAGTCTATTGGTTAATTTAGTCAAACTGTGATTTGTGTTTATGGATGGGCTTTGCAAGCAGAAACACCTGCAGTGTCGTCTGCTCCCTTCTGCTCGACACACCTGCACTTCAGTGATTTCACCTCCGACTGAATGACACCTGTGCTACAAGGAGAATATTTCATAACACATCAAAATCAAACATTAAAGGCAAGAATCCTTTTACCATTCTGACATCCTCACATCACTTCTATGACAAAGCCATGTGTATTTCATCGTTTGATGTCTCTTCAGGCTCAAAGAATGATTTGGGGAAGATAAAGTTAATTAAAGCACTGCTTTTTAATTATTTTAGAGGTGAAAGGAGTACCTGAAAACCATAATTGAGTGAAAATACACATTTTTCTACGGTGAAAAATGACTGAGTTACAAATCATTGAGTACAATTCTGATTTTAAAAAGTTTAAGTACTTTACTCGTACCGAATGTAGACTCAAAGATGCATTAGTCCTTAACTGTTGGGGGTAATGCATTACAAGTAACGCAAGTTACGTAATAATATTACTTTTTCCAAGTAACTAGTAAAGTAACGCATTATCTGAGTTACTTTTTCAAACAAGTAATGCCAGTTACGTTTCCCTCCTATTTATTGATTAAAAGCTCTCCTGTCCCCATGTTGAGAGAAATTTTGAGTAAGATGTTACTTTAGTTCTGGAATAAATGTGAAGATGCAATAATTCATCTCACTAACTAAAAAAACAGATACAATATTCTTCAAAATGAATAAAAACAGTGAAATTCAATGCAAACCTGCAATAATTAAATATGATAAATATGACAAATAATACAAATACCCTTTATGTCTTTGCTGCTGACCTTCGATGATCCAGTTCATCCATACTAATAAACAAAAACTACTTAAAGGTTGTATCAGCGATTTCTAGCCTGAAACATAAAGTGTAAAATTCAGCTTATCTTTCATCACGATCCGCTCGCTGCCTGCCCCATAAATTGTCTGTGAAAAAACCGCGTCTCTCTGGTCAGCCTAGGGTCCGAGATATGCCAAAAAAACAATCGGCACTACCAACCTTTCCACACAAAAACAAACATTGTTCCAACCAATCAGCGTCAGGGGTTTGGTGTTGTGGACTTTCGCTCCGCCTCCCTCACATCCCTGCACCAGTAGGAAAGTCCACAACACGAACCCCCTGACGCTGATTGGTTGGAACACGGTTTGTTTATCTGTGGTTATTGTTGATAGCGCTGATTGTTTTTTTGGCATATCTCGGACCCTAGGCTGACCAGAGAGACGCGGTTTTTTCACAGACAATTTATGGGGCAGGCAGCGAGCGGATCGTGAATAAAGGTCAGCTGAATTTGACACTTTATGTTTTAGGCTAGAAATCGCTGATACAACCTTTAAGATAATCCAACATTTGTTTTCCTTTTTTTTTATTGCTGAAGAGTTGACATTTTTTCTTCTACGGTCTACTGTACAGACGTGAATTTACTTTTCTTTAAGCCTGAGGTTTTTGGTGTAAAAAGGTTTTTTACATTTGCCAAAAATAGAACTTTTTTATATTAAAAACAAACAAGCAAGCCCTGCCCAGATTTAAAAAGTAACACAAAAGTAACGTAACACATTTATTTCCTTAAAAAGTAACTATGTAATTAGTTACTTTTTTAAGGAGTAACTCAATATTGAAATGCATTACTTTACTTAAGTAACTTTCCCCAACACTGGTCCTCAGCACTTAAAAGAAAAGCCAGTGAAATTCAAGGTGAATTGTGAGGAGAGCAATCAATTTCCTAAAATTTAAATAAAATTAACACCTTAATATTACAATAAAACAAGAATGACACAACACTAAAAAGTCTACAGACATTGAAGTCTCAGTTAAACTAAAGTACTCCAAAAAAGGCCTGGGTTTAGTTTGTTTCAGTTTGTTCTGTTTCTTCATGTCATTTCATACAGACTGGATGATGTTGATGAGATCAGATCTCTGTGTAGAGCACTGGCTGTTGTCAGACTCCTTGTGCAAAAAAATCTCACTGGATTATTACAAATAATGGCAAAATGAATGCTTGGAAATGTAAACTGACATTTCCTACTGACACACTTCAGCAAAAAATAGAAATAACTGACTTAAAAGGTTAGTTCACCCAAAAATGAAAATTAGCCCATGATTTACTCACCCTTCAGGCATCCTAGATGTATATGACTTCCTTCTTTCAGATGAATCCAATCAGAGTTATATAAAAAAAATGATCCTGGCACTTCCAAGCTTTAGAATGGCATAGGTGGGTGTTTCTCTTCATCAGTCTAAAACAAGACCAATAAAGTGCATCCATCCATCCAAAAAAAAAAAAAAAACTCCCTCACACGGCTCCGGGGTGTGAATAAACGCCCCCTGTTGCGACTCGATGTGTTTTTGTAAGAAAAATATCCATATTTAAAACGTAAGAATCACTTTAATTTAGCTTCCGGCAACTGGTCGTACCCAGAAGCAGGTCCAGGCAGACGACGTAATACATCGGCATTGTGCATGCATCGCACAGAAGTGACAAACGCGACCACGCCGAGGAGAGATCAAAACAATTGGTGCAATTATTCACAAATGGAAGAAACACAAAAAATAACTGTCAAGCACCCTCAGTCTGGGGCTCCATGCAAGATCTCACCTCGTGGAGTTTCAATGTTCATGAGAACGGAGAGGAATCAGCCCAGAACTACATGGTAAGATCTGGTCAATGATCTCATGGCAGCTGGGAACCATAGTCTCCAAAAAAACAATTGGTAACACACTACGCCATGAAGGACTGAAATCCTGCAGCACCCACAAGGTCCCCCTGCTCAAGAAAGCACATGTACAGGCCCCTCTGAAATTTTCCAATGAACATCTGAATGATTCAGAGGAGAACTGGGTGAAAGTGTTGTGGTCAGATGAGACCAAACTGGAGCTCTTTGGCATCAACTCAACTCGCCATGTTTGGAGGAGGAGTAGTGCTGCCTATGACCTTAAGACAGTGGTTCTCAATCCTGGTCCTTGGGGACCCCTGCTCTGCACATTTTGCATGTCTCCCTTATTTAACAAACCTGATTGAAATCATCAGCTCGTTAGTTCAGTTAGTTCATCTCTCTCCTAGCGAGCTGATGATCTCAACAGGTGCGTTAAATGAGGGAGACATGGGCTGTATCCGAAATCGCCCCCTATACCCTCAAATAGGGCACTATTTGAGGGGACAGCCATTTTTAGTGGTGTTCGAAACCATAGTGGACGTTCCCGAGTGCACTCCTTCAATCCCACAATGCACCGCAAAAACGAGTATACAACCGATGTACACTCAACGTCTAGAGATAATCCATAATGCACTGTGAGAGTCGCACGCTGATTAAATTCCCGTGTCTCACCAGAAGATGGCGCCCGCAGCTGAATCATCCATCCGTTCATTTTACAACGCGCTCGTCCACTACAGCGTACAATACAGGTATAAGTTTGTTGTATATTGATTATTAAATTGTATAACTAGGGTTCATACATAATTTCCATGACAGAGTTAAAGATAAATCCCTTAATCTTACTACTGAAACTGTCCGTTTCAAAAGATTAATACACAGCAAGAAAACGCAGCAGTCCTTCCGGTGTCCTTAGTGTCCGAATTCACTCACTCGTTTTCATTCACACATTTAAGTGAACTAAATGAGTGGACTAATGTAGGGAATAGTGAATAGGGTATAGGGGCGATTTCAGATACAGCCATGCAAAATGTGCAGAGCAGGGGTCCCCCAGGACCAGGATTGAGAACCACTGCCTTAAGAACACCATCCCCACCGTCAAACATGGAGGTGGAAACATTATGCTTTAGTTTAGAGGTTTTTCTGCTAAGGGGACAGGACAACAGCACCGCTTCAAAGGGACGATAGATGGGGCCATGAACCATCAAATCTTGGGTGAGAACCTCCTTCCTTTAGCCAGGGCATTGAAAATGGGTCATGGATGGGTCTTCCAGTATGACAATGACCCAAAACACACGGCCAAGGCACGAAAGGAGTGGCTCAAGAAGAAGCACATTAAGGTCCTGAAGTGGCCTATAGCCAGTCTTTAGACCTTAATCCCATAAAAAATCTGTGGAGGGAGCTGAAGCTGGAAAGTTGCCAAACGTCAGCCTCGAAACCTTAATGACTTGGAAAGGATATGATTTTTTTAAATGTTTTTTTTTTTTTTTTCTGTCTCTCGCTGTTCAAATAAACCTACCAAATTATAGACCGATATTTTCTTTGTCAGTGGGCAAACGTACAAAATCAGTAGGGGATCTTTTTTTCTCACTGTATAAAACTATACTAACCTTAACGTAAATGTTATTTTGAGTATCACGTTGTTACTATGTAGAAAAATGTTTACATATATTACCTATGTGAAATAGTATAAAGATAATATCCCAGAGCTTTGCTGAACAGTTTGTGAACATATCCTGAAGACTAACTGCTCAAGTGGATATGCAATTTAATGCCTAGATTTTATTATAAGCAGTTTTCAGGCATTATTTAAAACTGCACTCGTGTTATTATTCATATGAATGCAGAGTTCCGCCTGTGGCATCTCTATGGATTATTTGTCACATTTGATGAATTCATGCTTTGTGTTTGGACCCCAAAGGGCTCTATGAGATTATGAAACTTTAGTGAAAATTATTTGGAATAATACATGTAGTTAGTGTACATTAGTATGACATTCTTGCATTTTTCATTCTTCTCTTTTTGTTCTCTCCATTTTAAACAACTCTATTTTGCGTAGTCGCAATCAGTCAATCTCCACAGCTCACATTTGTGCACTTAGGCTAAATTCAATCAAATGAAGATGTGACGTGGCTAATCAAATTGTTGCCGTACGTGAAGAAAATTCAACACACGACTCCAGCTTTGAAAGCAGTGATTTGTGTTTGGTTTACAGATAATCATTCTTTTGCTGATTATTCTTCCATTCATTTCTTACGTCTTAAAAACAAACAAGACACTTGAAGGCAAAGTCAGTAAAACAAAACAGTATGAAAATATGTTTTTGAGGAAAGTGGGAAGTGCACAGACTGGCTAGTTGTGGTGTCATTACTTGCCAAAAGTTTGGGTAATAATAATGAATATTAATTAGGTCATGCTGATGTTGCTAGGTAACCTTCCTAGTCCATCCGGTCACATAACCCAATTAAAACTAATTCGATTTCAGCGCATCAGTGGGGTGCATGCCACGTGGTCTAATTCATATTCATGAGATGCACATTTACCTTAGTATAAGATTTATATGAAAACGTATGATGATGCAGTTATATATTAGACACACTTTATGTTCGCTCAGATATTGAACAGTACATGACATTTTACTTTTTTTGACAAATAATTAGTCAATTTTTGACCCTTGCCCATAAAAACAGTCATAAGGGTCAAATTTTTTTTTAATTTACAGTGCCTTGTGAAAGTATTCATACCCCTTCATTTTTTTCACATTTTGTTTTGCTGCCTTATGTTAAACTACTTTACATTACTTTTTTCCCCACATCAATCTACACTCCTTACTCCATAATGGCAAAGCAAAAAATAGGTTTTTAACATTTGTGCAACTTTATTAAAAATAAAAAACTGAAAAGATCCCGTTGCATAAGTATTCATACCCTTTTCTGGGACACTTGAAATTCAGCTCAGGAGCATTCATATTGCTTTTAGATGTTACTACACTTCGAGTGGAGTTAAACTGTGGCAAATTCATTTGAATGAGTGTCATTTAGAAAGGCACACACCTCTCAGAAAAGGTCTAACAGCTGAAAATGCATATCAGAGCAAAAACCAAGTCCTGAGGTCAAGATAACTGCCTGTAGAGCTCAGTGACAGACTTGCGTTAAGGCAATGATCTAGGGAAGAGTTCAGAAAAAAAATCTGCTGCATTGAAGGTTCACAGAAGCATAGCCTCCATTATCCATAATGGAAGACGATTGGAACACCTAGGACTCTAGAAAATGTCTGCCAGCCCCCATTCAAGCTGACAGAGCTTGAGAGGTGAAAAGGTGAGGCAAAGATTGGCAGTTAATTGCCAAATGCAGATGTGCAAAGCTTGTCACATCATACCCAAAAAGACTTCAGGCTGTAAAGGTGCTTCAACTATGTACTGAGTTAAGGGTATGAATACTTATGCAATGTACTTATTTCAGTTTTTAATTTTTAATAAATTTGTAAAATATGCAAATCTGGTTTTTGCTTTGTCATTATTATGGTGTATGGAGTGTAAATTGATCTGGGGAAAAACTAGTTTAAAGCAGTTTAACATAATGCTGCAACAAAACAAAATGTGAAAAAATGAAGGAGTATGAATACTTTTGCAAGGCACTGTAGATACATCATCTGAATAAATAAGCTAAATAAGAATAAATAAGATTTCCATTGATGTATGGTTTGAAAATCTAAATATTGAGAAAATCGCTTTTAAAGTTGACCAAATGAGGTTCTTTGCCATGCATAGGCCTATTACTAATCCAAAATTAAGTTTTAATATATTTACGGTAGGAAATGTACAAAATATCTCCATAAAAACATGATCTTCACTTAATATCCTAATCATTTTTGGCATAAAATAAAAATCAATAATTTTGGCCCATGTATTGTTGGCTATTGCTACAAATATATCTGTGCTACTTAAGACTGGTTTTGTGATTCAGGGTCACATTTAAGCACATTTTTTAAGTCTATATATCAAGTCAAGTCAAGTCAAGTCACCTTTATTTATATAGCGCTTTTAACAATACAGATTGTGTCAAAGCAACTGCACAGTATTTAAACAGAACAATAGTGTGTAAGTAACGCATTATTGTAAATAATCAATTTTCAGTTAAAGGCAGTTCATCAGTGAATTCAGTGATGTCATCGTCAGTTCAGTTCAAATAGTATACGATATCGCTGGAAGAAGTCCCCAACTAAGCAGGCCAGAGGCGACAGCGGCAAGGAACCAAAACTCCACAGGTGACAGAGATGGAGAAAAAAACCTTGGGAGAAACCAGGCTCAGTCAGGGGACTAGTTCTCCTCTGGCCAGACGAAACCAGCAGTTTGTACCAATGTCCGACTGTAGAGAACTCATCAGGTTCCCATGGTGTAGCGCCGATGGCTATCTAGGTTGGCGAGGTCTTTAGTGATGATCCGTCTCTGGAGCTCATCTGGTTGACATCCATGGCTATTGAAGTCATCTCTAGGTGGTGATCCATGATCTAAGCTGGTGCGGACTGGATCCGGGGGACTGCAGTGACCATCTGATCCGGATACAGGCTGGGTCTGGTGGCTACGGTGACCTCGGAATAAGAATGAAACAGACTAATATTAGCGTAGATGCCATTCTTTTTACGATGCAACGAGTGCATCAGATGTTATGGGAGGTGTTTTCGGTTCCGGTTGACCTAATTAATGCAGCCTAACAATCCTTTAACGGATTTGAATTATAGAAATGTGTTAATGTTTTATGTGTAAGCCAGGTTAAAGAGATGTGTCTTTAATCTAGATTTAAACTGACAGAGTGTGTCTGCCTCCCGAACAGTGTTAGGTAGATTGTTCCAGAGATAAGGCGCTAGATAAGAAAATGATCTGCCACATATCTTGATATTGATATATCTTGATTTTGATATTCTAGGTATTATCAAATTGCCAGAATTTTGAGAACGCAGCGGACGTGAGGGACTATAATGCGATAGGAGCTCGCTCAAGTACTGAGGAGCTAAACCATTGAGGGCTTTATAAGTAATTAGCAAGATTTTAAAATCTATACAATGTTTTATAGGGAGCCAATGCAGTGTTGACAGAACCGGGCTAATATGGTCATACTTTCTGGTTCTAGTAAGAACTCTAGCTGCTGCATTTTGGACCAGCTGGAGTTTGTTTATTAAGCGTGCAGAACAACCACCCAATAAAGCATTACAATATATACAGTATAAGTCTATACAATGTTTTGGTGTCATCCAAATATAGTTCAAGGTTACATTTAACATATTGTATTTCTAATCTTAAAGCTTTTTAGATCATCACATTGAAATTTAAGAGAAAGTTGTGTATACTAGGTTGTTTTCGAGCAAAAAAAACAACAACATTACCTTTTCCAAGTAAGCTATCAGGTAACATAGGCATGCTATATTACGGTATAAAAATAATGAGAAATATACCAGATGAAATGGACTTGATATTTTACAGTATTAAGAGGCACTCCATGTATTTTATATTACAGATGATTGCATTTTCTGATAGATCTGCTCAGATGGTCATGAGATTTGCAGTTGTTTTCAAAAATGTGCTTTCAAATATCTGATTCAGGCATCTGAGTTTGTGTCTCTAGGTCTGCAGAAAATTAATCGATAGATACAGTCGAAGTCAAAAGTTACCTACACCTTGCAGAAGCTGCAAAATGTTCATTATTTTACCAAAATAAGAGGGATCATACAAAATGCATGTTGTTGTTTTTTTAGTACTGATCTGAATATTTCACATAAAAGACGTTTGCATATAGTCCAAAAACGATCCCGTTCAAAAATTTACACACGCTTGATTCTTAATGCTGTGTTGTTACCTGAATGATCCACAGCTGTGTTTTTTTTGTTTAGTGATAGTTGTTCATGAGTCCCTTGTTTGTCCTGAACAGTTTAACTTTTTAATAAATACTGCAATGAAATACTGCACTGGAACAGTACTGCATAAGGGTGATGTGCATATGTGTGTGTGTGTGTGTGTGTGTGTGTGTGTGTGTGTGTGTGTGTGTGTGTGTGTGTGTGTGTGTGTGTGTGTGTGTGTGTGTGTGTGTGTGTGTGTGTGTAAAAGATCCTGTTCCATCAAATAACACATTATCATAGACGATGCTCACCTTATATAATAGGAGGTCAGGGTCAAACAGAGCCGTTCATGCTGCTTCATCATATGCCGGGAAATTCACAGAAGCCTCCAGGCACAAAAGCACCAAGGCCTCCTTTTATACTGTGATACAGAAACACATATGTCAAAGTTCAAAGACAGAGAAACTCTAGAGACCTTGATGCTTAAAGTATCTCCAGTCAAACAGATAACCAGATTAATGATATAAATATAATAAATTAGGTATTTTTAACAAAGTATACTTGGCATTTAACATGTCAGTTGATCATTTGAGAAACTGCTGTATAGCTTTATGTACTTGGTGGTTCCATGATAGAACTGTTGCAAGTTTTATTTATACAGGCTACGTTACACACACAATTAAACTAAATGCAGTTTTTATTGTTCTAAAGAGTGTTTAGATTTCTGTTCAGTTCAACCAGATCAACTATTCACTGAAAAAACTATGTTCTCATGAATTTACCAAGGATAAGAGTGGACATTAATGGGTTAGTTCACCCAAAAATGAACATTTTGTAATGAATTACTCACCCTTATGTTGTTTCAAACCCATAAGACCTTTGTTCATCTTCTGAACACAAATTAAGATATTCTTGATGAAATCTGAGAGCTTTCTGACCCTCCATAGACAGCAACCCAACTCCCACGTTCAAAGCCCAGAACAGTAGTAATATGTAGTAGGACAATGTAGTAGGTACATTGTTAAAATAGTCCATGTGGCTATTTTGATATCAGTGGTTCAACCGTAATTATATGAAGCTACTAGAAAACAAAAAATGATGACTTTATTAAACAATTTCTGCTCTGCAGGTGTCACGCTGCAGGCAGGAACAGACAGATGAAGACGAGATATAAACGAAATACATTTAATAATCCAACATGAAGTTCAGGAGCAGGAGGGACAGGAACAGGAACAGGAACACAGGGAAGTAACATTTAACATCCGACAAACCAAGAGGGAAAACACATGCTGCGTCCCAATTCGCCTACTTATACTACGCCCTGAAAGTATGTACTCTTTTTGTGAAGAAAAAGTACATACTTTTGAGTTTGTAGCAGAATAGTAGGCAAGCTTTGGGACATACTACTTCGTCATAACTGTGTCTTTAACGGACGCTCTGTTGCTTAGTTACCTTAATCCTGTCACTGTTTAAACTGCCCTGTCAATCATCACAGTTAACATTATTTACATTTCATTTAATTTAATTTCCTACCATATTAGAGAGAAATGAAGAGGCACGTTCCTTCATGAGTCTTTCATGCCGAGAACTTTGCTCTTGTGTTTGCATAATTATGCATTTAAACGTTAACGACCAAACCTATCATTATAAAAGTTCATAATGTTGCTGCACATGAAATATAACGCGGATTACATTTAAAAATATTTTTTTATCAGGTTACACTGATTATTTATCACTCAAACCCCTTTCTCTACCTGTCCGTTGGTCGCGCATATCCTCCATGTTTGTAGTTTTTTAACACTTTTATGCGTGTTTGTAGTTCTAATCGAATCCTCGTTCACCGCGCAATGTGTTCTGGGCAATATTAGCCGTTAGAGTGTGCATTGATCCGCACTTCGAATTCCGAAGTTAAGTAGTAGACCATCCGGGAATCTTTGGAATACTTTTTTAAACGTACTACGATTTGGGACATACTAATTCTATTTTCGAATACTATTTAGGACGGATAGTATGCGAATTGGGACGCAGCAACACTTTATATACACTGACTGATTACAAACACAGGTGTAAGGAATGAGGGAGGAACCAAAACACACAGAGTAGCGGGGGGAGATGATGGGAGAAACCAACTAAATAGTCCAGGGGTGTGACATTACCTCCCCTTCCCGGTACTCGCGCAATATGAACAAAGTCTAGGAGGGGGCTTCGGCAGAGGACGGACTCCTGAGAGGAGGGCAAATGATGTAGTCCAGGGTGGTGACGGAATAATCCAGGGAGGTGATGACGGAGGGAGGAGCCAAGGAGGAGACAGGAGGTAGCTGGAGCAGGAGGAGCCAGGTGAGACCCAGACCACAGCCATGATGGAAACCCACGGTGGAGCCGATGGAGGGAGGAGCCATGGTGGAGAACAGGCTGATGACTCCAGGCGCCAATGATCCTGGGCGACACCGAGGACTCGGAGGGCCAAGGCGGAGCCCAAGGCTCTGGCGACCACGGCGGAGATCCGGAGGTCTGCGGCGGAGCGACAGAGGACCGAGGCTGTGCCCGCGGGAGGGAGGAGGTGGGACGAAGCGACGAGGCGCAGCCGGAGGAGTAAAGTCCAGAGGCGATGATGGGGCGACGACTGACCGGGGCGGAGCCGGAGGGATGATGGAGCCCCGTGGAGCTGGTGGACCAACGGGCGACGGTGGAGACGAGGGAGATGAGAGCCGGGGTGGAGCCGCAGGGTCGGAGGGCCGAGGCGGAGTCCAGGACTCTGAGGCTGGAGGCGACGATGAGGGATCCTTCAGCCATGACACCGATGGAGACTGGCAGACCCGCAACAAACCCACCGCACAGATGGTGAGCTGAGGGTGAGCTGAGGGACTGACAGGAAGCAGAGGTGACATGGTTGAAGTAGCAGGGCTACACGGCAGAGGTAACTGAGGGAGGGTGGGAAATCCAAACAGGCTGACAGTTCAATATTCAAGTCCATAACAGTATGACCCAGGTCCATATTAAGCTCACCCTCAGCGGCGGTGCAGTGGGTGGTGCTGTCCTCAGCATCCTCATGCCCTACTGATACTTCCACCCTCGCAGGCATTGTGGCCGGCTCTCGCACCTGGTTAGATGTACATTCCTCCCGCTCAGCGGCGATCGCTCGCTCTGTCGCTCCAGTTGGCGATGGCTCCTTGGTCGCGCTGGTAACGTGGAATCCGTCTGCGGTGGGCTCGGGCTCGTGCTCCGCGTGTCGGGGTGGTGGCTGGCTGGATTCTGGGTCCGAAGTGGCACTAGCGAGATTCTCCATGGAACAGGCGGGGAACGAGGGTTTGTTTCTTGCCAGTGTCCACTCCACAAATGCGGCGAAATCCGCTCGAGGGCCGTCCTCGGACGACAACGCTCTGCATGACGCATTGAGGCTGGTGTCATAGAACGTGCAGGGCGCGTCGTCCAGGTAGCTGGTGGTGTGAGCTATGAGTTGAAACATTAACATATAGCCCTCGAGCGGTAATTCCCCCTGCTTCAGCCGTAGAAGGAGGAATTCCAGGTGGAGTAGGGGATTCATGATGAAAACCACAACGGAAACAAAAGACTGTGAAAAAGGAACGGTAAACAAAACGGAGGGGAAAACACGGAAAACTATTTCGGTCGGACGTTCTGTCACGCTGCAGGCAGGAACAGACAGACGAAGACGAGATATAAACGAAATACATTTAATAATCCAACATGAAGTTCAGGAGCAGGAGGGACAGGAACAGGAACAGAGGGAAGTAACATTTAACGTCCGACAAACCAAGAGGGAAAACACAAGCTTTATATACACTGATTACAAACACAGGTATAAGGAATGAGGGAGGAACCAAAACACACAGAGCAGCAGGGGGAGATGATGGGAGAAACCAACTAAATAGTCCAGGGGTGCGACAGCAGGTTCAAAAAGCTGTCAGATTTCATTAAAATGTC
>NC_133361.1:55824476-55842957 GCF_049309525.1 Garra rufa
TGGAATGATATGAGCGTGAGCAATTAATAACAAAATTTTCATTTTTCGGAGAACTATACCTTCAATATTTTCAGTGAATAGCAATTTTAATCTGTTCCTCACACATATGACTTTCGAAGACCTTTCAGAAGGTCCTCATGTGTGAAAACCACCAGTGCATTCTTCAAAGCATCTCTTTTTACGTTCCACAGAAAGAAAGAAATTCATACAGGTTTGAAACGACATGGGGGAAAGTAAATGACAGAATCTTTTATGACACTGACCTAATTAGGAGTCGAGATGCGTGTCTCTCTTCTCCAGGAGGAGGTACTTGCAAATCACAGAGTCGGTGGTAGGTGTCTTGACTCATTCGCATATTTTGACACCAGTCTGTCTCTCTCCACCGTAGTTGCTCCCACCAGTCCTGCGGTAATGAGATAAACAAAACATGCCGCTTCTGTCGACCGCATTTTACTAATAATTGCCAGACGTTATATGTCTCCTGTCACTAATAGTCTTTTGGTCAGAAAGCCAGCATCTGTGTTTGTTGTTTACAATATCGAGAGTCGAGACCCCAAATTATATCAGTCACTACAGGATTTATTTAGTATGCAAGAACAAAAATTGAAGCAATTTAATCCTGCATTTAAATGTGATTGTGACACCCACAGTGTTGACGTGAACAAAGTTCATGTTAGCTCTCTGCCAGATATCTAAATTCTCATTATCTGCAATAAAATCGTGAAAGAAAGTGACAAATTGCAGTACTAGGGCACTTAGCAGTGGCCAAATGGACTCACTCTGTAGCCATAATGCCCTTTTGCTATTTTCTGAAATAAAAGGCTCAAAGCACTTGACTGGAATATATATATATATATATATATATATATATATATATATATATATATATATATATATATATATATATATATATATATTCCAATAGATTAAGCAAACAGTGTTTCCCATTTACATATCATTATCCAGAAGTTACAAAAAAATAAAGTATTTTATAATAAAGTTATTGTGACTTTATCTCACAGTTCTGACTTTTTTCCTCAGAATTGCATAAATGTACAATTGCAATAAATAAAGTCAGATTTGCGAGATAAAATGCTACTTTGTTCATATCTCACAATTCTGACTTTTTTTCTCGCAATTCTGACTTTTTCCTCAGAATTCTCAGATATAAATTGTGAGCTATAAGTCCAATTTTGGGGAGGAATAAAAAGACTGATATGTTCTCAGGTTTGCAAGTTTATATATCACAATTCTCAGAAAAAAAGTCAGAATTGTGAGATATAAACTCACAATTGTGAGAAAAAGTCAGAATTGCAAGATAATATGCAAGTTTGTATCTTGCAATTCTGAGTTTTCTCACAATTGTGAGTTTATATCTCACAATTGCGGGTTTTAAAGTCAGAATTGCAAGATATAAATTTTTGATTATTATGAGAAATTATGAGAAAAGTCACAATTTCAAGATATAAACTCACAGTTCTGAGAAAAAAAAATCAGATTTGCAAGATATTAACTTGCAATATAAGAAAAGTCACAATTTTGAGATATAAACTCATAATTCTGAAAAAAAAATCACAATTTCAAGATATGAACTCAGTTCTGAGGAAACAAGCCCATTTTTAGATATAAATTTGTAGTTTTGAGAAAGAATCAGAATTGTGAGTTTATATCTTGCAGTTCTGACTTTATTTCTCAGAATTGAGAGTGATAAAGACTAATAAGTTCTCAGAATTGTGAGTTTATATCTCACAATTCTGACTTAATAACTCACAATTGCATGTTATAAATTTAGAATTGCAAGATATAAACTTGCAAATATGAGAAAAGTCACAATTCCGAGATATAAACTTACAATTGTGAGGAAACATTCAGATTTGCGAGATACAAACTCACAATTCAGAGAAATGTCACAATTTCGAGTCATAAACTCGCAATTCTGAGAAAAAAGTCACAATTTTGAGATATAAACTTGCAATGCTGAGAAAAAAAGTCACAATTTTGAGATATTAACAGTTCTGGGGGGAAAAAAGTCACAATTTTTAAATATAAACTCAGTTCTAAAGAAAAAAGCCAGTTTTGAGATATAAATTTGCAGTTCTGAGAAAAAAAGTCAGAATTGTGAGTTTACATCTCACAATTCTGACTTAATCATAATTGCGTGTTATAAATCTAGAATTGTGAGATATAAACTTGCAAATATGAGAAAAGTCACAATTTCGATATAAACTCACAATGGTGAGAAAAAAGTCAGAATTGCGAGATACAAACTTGCAATTCTGAGAAAAAAGTTACATTTGCAAGATACAGGCTTACATGTCTGAGACAAAAAAATTACCCAATTTTGAGATATAAAAAGAGTTTCCAAATGTAAACTCACAAATCTGAGTTTATATCTCACAGTTCTGACTTTATTTCTCAGAATTGTCAGACTTTACGTCTCCCAATTCTGACTTTGTAACTCACAATTCTAAGAAAATTGCGAGATGTCACAATTACCTTTTAATTTTTTTTTATTATTTGGTGGCAGACTTTCATAAAATAGAGATATAATGGACGTGCTGATTTTGTTCCACATTTTTTCACCTATGAACCAATGTGTTACTGACAGCGAGGATCGGTTGCCTGTGAAAACTCAGCTTTGAATTGTGTTCTATATTGCAGAAAAACAGTCTGAGTGCAATGGTTGTGACTGAATTGATTGAATAGTGATCAATGATGACTTGACTCAGAAGATGGCTTTGCAACATACACTGCCGGATTCAATCGGTGGCCAGAACAAACATATATGATGACCTCCCCTCCAGTTGCATTTCCATTCATATCAATAGCAGCTGCTCACTGCAGTCAATATTTTCATCTTTTTTTCTCACACTATGCTATATCTGCATTCATACTGAGCTCACAGTCTGTGTTTGTGCTTTTAAAACCCAAAGTGATTCTGATCTCAAACGCTTACTCAGGCGGGAGTCAAAAGCAAACCTTTGAGTACATGCTTTGAAGAAAAAACTAAACTCAAACCTAAACAGTTTCAGTATCATCCAGCAGGTCTATGTAGAGTTTATTTCTCTGGCCTATATAATCCCTGGTGACATCGGCTGTCGTTAATATCACAACCAAAGTTTCATGTGCCTAGAAAACCTGGAGTTTATGCTGTGTTCCAGGCAGGTTTTTAACTGGTAAATCACCACTTCAAACCATGCTAGTGACATTATAATCTTCTAGCTACACATTAGTAACATGCTAACCATCTTAGAAACATGTTAACAACATGTTAATCAGACTAGAAATATGTTATCATGTTAATCATGCTAGTAACTTGCTAATCATGCTAGTTACTTGCTAATCATGCTAGTAATGCTAACATCATGCTAGCAACATTTTAATCATGCTAGCTACACGTTAGTTACATGCTAATAATGTTAGAAACATGCTAGTGCCTTGCTAGAAACATCGTAAAAATATGTTAATGATGCTAGCAACAGTAACAACATGCTAGTAATAGGTTAATCATGTTAAAAAAAACATGCTAACAACATGTAAATCAGGCTAGACACATGGTAACATGTTAATCATGCTAGTAACTTGCTAATCATGCTAGTAATGCTAACATCATGCTAGCCACATTTTAATCATGCTAGCTCCACGTTAGCAACATGTTAATAATGTTAGAAACATGCTGGAAACATGGTAATCATGCTAAAAACATGCTAACAACATGGTAATCATGCTAGAAACATGCTAACAACTTGTTAATAATGTTAGAAACATGCTGGAAACATGTTAATAATGCTAGAAACATGCTTACAGCATGTTAATCATGCTAGAAACATGCTAGAAACATGATAACATGTTGATCATGATAGAAACATGCTAACAACATGTTAATAATGCTAGAAACATGCTAACAACATGTTAATCATGCTAGAAACATGCTAGAAACATGATAGAAACATGCTAACAACATGTTAATAATGCTAGAAACATGCTTACAGCATGTTAATCATGCTAGAAACATGCTAGAAACATGATAACATGTTGATCATGATAGAAACATGCTAACAACATGTTAATAATGCTAGAAACATGCTAACAGCATGTTAATCATGCTAGAAACATGCTAGAAACATGTTGATCATGATAGAAACATGCTAACAACATGTTAATAATGCTAGAAACATGCTAACAACAGGTTAATCATGCTAGAAACATGCTAGAAACATGATAACATGTTAATCATGATAGAAACATGCTAACAACATGTTAATAATGCTAGAAACATGCTAACAGCATGTTAATCATGCTAGAAACATGCTAGAAACATGTTGATCATGATAGAAACATGCTAACAACATGTTAATAATGCTAGAAACATGCTAACAACATGTTAATCATGCTAGAAACATGATAACATGTTAATCATGATAGAAACATGCTAACAACATGTTAATAATGCTAGAAACATGCTAACAGCATGTTAATCATGCTAGAAACATGCTAACAACATGTTAATCATGATAGAAACATGCTAACAACATGTTAATCATGCTAGAAACATGCAGGAGCTGCTCTCAGTCTGAGACGCTGCAGGAAATGAGAGTGAGGACAATGAGGAAATATGGGGAAGTTATATGAGTTTTGTACACTACTGTTCAAAAGTTTGGGGTTGGTAAGTTTTTTTTTGTTTGTTTGTTTGTTTTACACCAAGGCTGCATTTACAGTATTTGAATAAAAATACAGTTGAAACTGTAATATTGTGAAATATTATTACAATTTAAAACAACTGTTTTCTGTTTGAATATATTTTAAATGTAATTTTTTCCTGTGATGCAAAGCTGAATTTTCAGCATCATTACTCCAGTCTTCAGTGTCACATGATCCTTTAGAAACCATTCTAATATGCTGATTTGCTGATTTAGAAAAAACATTTCTTATTATTATCCGTGTTGAAAACAATAGAGGATTTGCACTTACGTCACAGTTTGGTCAGTTCCCTGGATGCGCAGCCATATTGAAGATACTCCGATGTAAACAACAGCATGGATTATACGGTTAATGTACTACTGTATACGCTGTTCTGCTAATTTATGCTGTCTAAACCATGGGGGAAAATGTGTGGAAACTGCTAAATCATATAGAGAAGGACCTAGTAAGCAGGAAAGTGTGCAATATTTTGATAAACTAAGGTTATTAGGTGGTAAAGATACAGTCGTGGCCAAAAGTTTTGAGAATGACACAAATACGTTCATACGTTTCAAAGGCTTTTATCGACAATCACATGACATTTATGCAAAGAGTCAGTATTTGCAGTGTTGGCCCTTCTTTTTCAGGACCTCTGCAATTCAACGGGGCATGCTCTCAATCAACTTCTGGGCCAAATCCTGATTGATAGCAACCCATTCTTTCATAATCACTTCTTGGAGTTTGTCAGAATTAGTGGGTTTTTGTTTGTCCACCCGCCTCTTGAGGATTGACCACAAGTTCTCAATGGGATTAAGATCTGGGGAGTTTCCAGGCCATGGACCCAAAATGTCAACGTTTTGGTCCCCGAGCCACTTAGTTATCACTTTTGCCTTATGGCACGGTGCTCCATCGTGCTGGAAAATGCATTGTTCTTCACCAAACTGTTGTTGGATTGTTGGAAGAAGTTGCTGTTGGAGGGTGTTTTGGTACCATTCTTTATTCATGGCTGTGTTTTTGGGCAAAATTGTGAGTGAGCCCACTCCCTCGGATGAGAAGCAACCCCACACATGAATGGTCTCAGGACGCTTTACTGTTGGCATGACACAGGACTGATGGTAGCGCTCACCTTTTCTTCTCCGGACAAGCCTTATTCCAGATGCCCCAAACAATCGGAAAGAGGCTTCATCGGAGAATATGACTTTGCCCCAGTCCTCAGCAGTCCATTCGCCATACTTTTTGCAGAAGATCAATCTGTCCCTGATGTTTTTTTTTGGAGAGAAGTGGCTTCTTTGCTGCCCTTCTTGACACCAGGCCATCTTCCAAAAGTCTTGGCCTCACTGTGTGTGCAGATGCGCTCACACCTGCCTGCTGCCATTCCTGAGCAAGCTCTGCACTGGTGGCACTCCGATCCCGCAGCTGAATCCTCTTTAGGAGACCATCCTGGCGCTTGCTGGACTTTCTTGTACGCCCTGAAGCCTTCTTAACAAGAATTGAACCTCTTTCGTTGAAGTTCTTGATGATCCTATAAATTGTTGATTTAGGTGCAATCTTAGTAGCCACAATATCCTTGCCTGTGAAGCCATTTTTATGCAACGCAATGATGGCTGCACGCGTTTCTTTGCAGGTCACCATGGTTAACAATGGAAGACCAATGATTTGAAGCATCGCCCTCCTTTTAACATGTCAAGTCTGCCATTCTAACCCAATCAGCCTGACATAATGATCTCCAGCCTTGTGCTCGTCAACATTCTCACCTGAGTTAACAAGACGATTACTGAAATGATCTCAGCAGGTCCTTTAATGACAGCAATGAAATGCTGTGGAAAGTTTTTTTTTTTTTGGGATTAAGTTAATTTTCATGGCAAAGAAGGACTATGCAATTCATCTGATCACTCTTCATAACATTCTGGAGTAGATATGCAAATTGCTATTATAAAAACTTAAGCAGCAACTTTTCCAATTTCCAATATTTATGTAATTCTCAAAACTTTTGGCCACGACTGTACATACAAGCAGTATTAATTAAGATATTAGCCTAATATTTCACCTACCTGACTGAAAATTATAAGAACAAACTTGAATGTAAGTCTTTAAACTAGTAAGTTTAAAATAACAGCATTTGTTTGAGGAAAAAAATCCCCAAAAATGTACATTTGCACATTGACTTTGAAACAGATAAATGTGGCTCAACTGTGTCCATTACCTTGCAGGACAGAATGTCACAGAAGAAGGAGGTTGTGTCATAAATAGCAACGCTGTCAACGCTCTCGGCCAAACCCTTGATGAAGATGTTACCAGTGGAGGTACCATCATGCTGAGAGCGCATGATCTTTATTGGTTTGCCCAGGTCTGGAAGATGAGGGTGCCCAGGGCATGTTCAGCTGAAAGAGAGCTTTAATAACACACAATAAAAGATAAAAGAGAGTTGAGTGATTGGCTTTCATAACAGTTGCTTTTCACATTGTTACCAATCTGTCATTGTTATGCATTCAGTACATGGATCTGGTACAAATTCACTTGCCATCAGCATGCTTAACAAAATATAAATAAATGAGAGCAGAAAGTGCCCATTCCCAAGCACACTAGTTAAACGGGGGGAGGTTGGGACATGTCCTGAAGCTCAGAGCCACGGCGGGCCCACAAAGATGCCACGAGGGACCTCTTGAGCGTGATCTCAACTGAGGGGGCTTGAAGCAATAAACAAACCCCATTGTGTGAGATATTCATTTTGTGTTTAATTCAATGTTTTTTTCTTTTAAATAGGTTTAAATAGTTTAATAGTTTTTAAACAGCATTTTTTTTAAATAAAAGTTTACAAAAGTTATATGATAAAATCAGGCTTACAGCTGAGGTCAAAAGTTGAAATACACCTTTATGTACTAAATTAAGAGGGATCATACAAAATGTATGCTATTTTTAATTTAGTACTGACCTGAATAAGATACATTATTTCACATAAAAGACGTTTACATGTAGTCCACAAAAGAAAATAATAGTTGAATTTGTAAAAATAACCCCGTTCAAAAGTTTACATACACTTGATTCTTAATACTGTGTTGTTACCTGAATGATCCACAGCTGGGTTTTTTTGTTTAGTGATAGTTGTTCACGAGTCCCTTGTTTGTCCTAAACAGTTAAACTGCCCGCTGTTCTTCAGAAAAATCCTTCAGGTCCCACAAATTAGTTGGTTTTTCAGCATTTTTGTCTATTTGAACCCTTTCCAACAATTACAGAAGGTGCAAACACTCACTGATGCTTCAGAAGGAAAAACAATACATTAAGAGGCAGGGGGTGAAAACTTTTTGAATATGAAGATCAGGGTAAATTTAACTTATTTTGTCTTCTGGGAACATGTAGTATCTTCTGTAGCTTCTGAAGGGCAGTACTAAATGAAAAAAAAAAATGATATTTAGGTGAAATAAGAAAAATGTACACATCTCCATTCTGTCCAAAAGTTTTCAGCCCCGGCTCTTAATGCATTGGGTTTCCTTCTGAAGGACCTGAATGATTTTTCTGAAGAACAGCGGGCAGTGTGGGGGTTTTTATGTTTAGTGATAGTTGTTCATGAGACCCTTGTTCATCCTGAACAGTTAAACTGCCTGCTGTTCTTTAGAAAAAATCATTCAGGTCCCACAAATGTTTTGGTTTTTCAGCAGTTTTGTGTATTTTAACCCTTTCGAACAATGACTGTATGATTTTGAGATCCATCTTTTTACACTGAGGACAACTGAGGGCTTTATATGCAACTATTACAGAAGGTTCAAACACTCACTGATGCTTCAGAATGAAACACAATGCATTAAGAGTTGGGGGTGAAAACTTTTGAACAGAATGAAGATGTGTAAATTTTTCTTATTTTGCCTAAATATCTATATAAATTTTTTTTTTTTTTTTTTTAGCACTGCCCTTTAGAAGCTACAGAAGATACATGTTCCCCAGAAGACAAAATAAGTAAAATTTACCCTGTTCTTCAGATTTAAAAAGTTTCAACCCCCCGGCTCTTAATGGATCACTTCCTTCTGAAGCATGCTGAAAAATGCTGAAAAACCAAAGAATTTGTGAGACCTGAAGCATTTTTCTGAAGAACAGGGGGCAGTTCAGGACAAACACAAGACTCATGAACAACTAAAAACACAGCTGTAGAACATCCAAGTAACAACACAGTATTAAGAATCAAGTGTATTTTGAACGGTGTCATTTTTCATAAATTCAACTATAATTTTCTCGTGTGGACTATATGTAAATGTCTTCTATGTGAAATATATTATTCAAAACTTTACAACCTGTAATACTTGTATGGAGCTCCAACGAAATGTTTTTTGTTTTGTTTTTAGGTTATACAGAAGTATTTGTGTGTACTGAGCCTCTCTTCGCAAGTTCTTTTATGTAAAGTGATGATTCATTCAGTGCACACTCTCAGTTTCCTCAGCCCGTGTTTTAGGTTTCAGCCCAGAAGCTCTAGAATGTGAACGATCTCTCACGTGTTGGAGCCGCATGGCCTCATAGCAAAATATTCGGCTATAGAAAAGCTATTCTGTGTTTGGCTGTAAAAATCTGATTGCTGAGAGGCTCTGCATCTGGTGGAGCAGAACTCAGCAGATGTCCTCCCACCCGTCTCCTCAACACTTACGACTTAACACTGGTATGAACTCTTCTCTGAAGCCCACTTTAACAGCGTATCAAAGATACGACTG
This sequence comes from Garra rufa, assembly GCF_049309525.1. Classification (NCBI taxonomy): domain Eukaryota; kingdom Metazoa; phylum Chordata; class Actinopteri; order Cypriniformes; family Cyprinidae; genus Garra; species Garra rufa. Next base: position 55,833,851 of record NC_133361.1, read on the forward strand.
CAACATTCAGATGATTAACTGGCAATAGACATAAAAGCTTTAGAATACAGACAGCAGTCAGTGGTTTTTATTCCCTTTAGCTGCACATGAGCAAATGTTTCAAGCGTGGATTGGACCACTGACTCTGAAAGCTTAAGGCTATGCAGAATTTAATAACTTTTTTTGCATGTCATTATTTTCATGACTATTAAGGTGCAATTATATTAGTCAATAATGTAGTAATCTGTACGATATAGTTTACACAAGTCATTTTCAAACCAAGCAGGTTTCTGTTGGTCAGTTCGGCCAAATGTAATAAATAAATATTAGTTATTATTAATATTAATCATATTGTATATACTAATCCCTAATTTATTAAATATTAATTTGTTAATAATATATTTTAATTGGCCCTTTTGTTTCGTTCTGGAAAGGCTCTGTTAGAGTCACCCAAAGTACAGATTATACAGAAGATTCATAGAGGATTAGGAACTGATCTGACATGATCTGAAAAAAGCTACTTTTGTTCTTTTCAGAGCTGATCAAACAAATCTGTGGCCTGTGTGTCATTATTCTGTATGGCAATATAGTCTAACGCATAATATCAGAAGCAAATGTGCTGCACAATTCATAGCTTGTCAGATTTTATAGATCCTAATCTTGTGATGGAGAAGAACAGAAAGCACAGTCTGTTTTACTTCAAAGGAATGAACCATGTGCCTTTTTTCTGTTGTCTGGCGATTGAGGGTGGAGCTTTGATTAGCTGCTTTGTTTCAGCTCTGAATATTGCCAATGACAAAGGGACAGATCACTTATTATAGGCATTAAACATTTATTTTATTAACTGTCTAGCATTTCCCAGTTTGTATGAAAATGTTGGTTCTTTGCAGAGTGTGTGGGGCTGCCTCAAAGGCTCTTGAAAGAGTATTGAAATGGTACATGCCAAAACCAGTGATGGCTGCGTAGAAATACCACAAAGTAACCTTTGTGTGACCTTTAATTGCCATTTATTTTCTCTGCTTTAAATTCAGTGACATTCTGTATGGGTAGACGGATGGGTGGTTACACAGACGGAGTTATTTCTCATCAAATATGAGAATTTTCAAAATTTCTGGAAAGTTCTATGAAGTTCTATAGCTTTATCCATTTATTTTTCCCGTACGCCATTTTTAAATGTTATGGGTCTGCCTTATGGTCTCGTCCGCTTCCAACTATAGAGGGTTTGCATGTACATCACAGTTTGGTCAGTTTCCCGGATGTACGGCCATATTGGAGATACTCGAGTCGGATGTAAACAACAGTATTGATTGCATGGTTAATGTAATACTGAATGTGTTGTTCTGCTGATTTATGCTGTCAGAACCATGGGAAAAATGTGTGCCAATTGAAAGGTTTTTCTAACTGTACAAAAAGGCTTGTTTTGCTGCTTGATATTGCAAATTAGTGTGTCTTACCATGTTATTTTAATGTATTATCTTAACTTATTTTGTCTTCTGGAAAACTGTATTATCTTCTGTAGCTTCTGAAGGTACTAAATGAAAAAAATAAGATATTTAGGCGAAATAAGAAAAAATCTCCATTCTGTTCAAAAGTTTTCACCCCCGGTTCTTAATGCATTGTGTTTCCTTCCAGAGCATCAATGAGCATTTGAACCGTCTGTAATCATTGGAAAGGGTTCAAATACACAAAAATGCTGAAAAACCGAAGAAACTGTGGGACCTGAAGGATTTTTCTGAAGAACAGCGGGCAGTTGAACTGGTCAGGAGAAGAGGCTCATGAACAACTATCACTAAACAAACAAACAAACAAACAGCTGTAGATCATTAGATCATGCACCATTTTTGTCATTTGTAAATGTTATGAGTCTGGCTTCTGGTCTCATCCGCGTCCAGCTATACTGCCCTCCAAAGGCAAAGCACAGTAACTACACATTTGGTCAAAATTGAGTTAAGGCTTAAAATGGACTTTGTGACAACTGTTTTGTGTTGTGGCAAAGTCTCCTGGTTCAGTTTTGTCCAGGCATTTTTCTCAGTTTCGGTGTTGGCGTAGTTACTGCACTTTGCCTTTGGAGGGCAGTATAGAGGGTTTGCACTTTCATCATGGTTTGGTCAGTTTCCTGGATGCACCATATTGGAGATACTCGGATGTAAACAACAGCATGGATTGCACGGTTAATTCACTAATGAATATGATGTTCTGCTAATTCATGCTGTCAAAACCATGGGGAAAAAATGTGTGGAAGCTGCAAAATCATTTAGAGAAGGACTTAGTACGCAGGTAAGGGTGCAATATTTTGACAAACTAAAGTTAATAGGTGGTAAAGATACATACAAGCAGTTTTAAAAGTTATTAGCCTAATATTTCACCTACCTGACCGGAAATGATAAGAACAAACATGTTGTCAACCCTGCTGAAAAAAACAGCTAAAACCAGCCTAGGCTGGTAGGCTGGTCTTAGCTGGTTTAAACTGGAAGTAGCTGGTTTTAGCTGGTCTCCCAGCCTGGCCAGGCTCGTCAAGCTGGTTTTAGCTGGTGGTTTCCCAGCCTGGCCAAGCTGGAAAAAGGGCCAAAACCCCTCTAAAACCAGCCTGCTGACCATCTCAAACCAACCAACCAGGCTATGCTGGGTTTAGCTGTTTTGTTCAACAGGGAAGACTCTACCTTGGAAATCTTGGTTCAGTTTGGCCAACCACTAACGCCTTTTGTTCCTCAGACAGTTTTTTGCACTTTTCTCCTTGATTTGTTAAAACTTTTGACAGTCTAAAGCAAAACATGACAATTATTGACCATTTCAGTAGAAATAATAAGCTAAATTTGCGAGTTAAGTTAAGTTCTGTGGCATTGTTTACTGTAAGTTCAGTGCAGCCAAAATGGCGATTAATGACACGTGAAAACACTATATTTATAGCTGTACAAAAAGGCTCGTTTTGCTGCTTGAGATTTTAAATTAGTGTCTTACCGTGTTATTTTATTGTATTATCTGGTTATAAACAAGCTGGTTTAAAGTGCAAACAGTTTTACTGTTTACTGTGTTATTATTCCTCTCATTATTTCCTTACAACGGAAAGTCTCAGACATCTTATATCCGCGTTGAAGAATGAAGTGGATAGCAATGTACACTGTATGCAGTTTCGTTATTAAATTTTGTTATTAAAAATTCAGATCTAAATATTAGTGTTGTCAAAATGGATCAGCTGTTTTTATGTGATTGTGAAATATAATTTCACTCTATTCATGGTTTCTGCTGATGGTAAATATGGTCTAGATAATTACAGCAGCACCCCACACTATGGTGCCATCAGGATAAGGCTATGTGGAAAATTATTTTGATGCAGTGTAAACACATTATGTAACAGCAACTGTATTGTGAAAGCATTGCTGCATCTGGCTCTGAATATATACAATTATTTTTAGACTGTATATTCACATATATCTCCTCTTAACCATCTGAGGAACTACATAACATTAAACAAACATAAGAGTGACGATAAATCTGTTACAATTTCATGTCAATGTCGTGCATTGTCTCATGTGTTGCTTTATTCAAGATTATGTTGACCTCTTGTGGTAGGAAATAGAAACACATACAGTCACATTCATACTGGATATTGTAGAGGAATAAATAGTATAGGCTAATTATAAGCACTCAGCATTAGCAATTAATATAATTAGATATATTTGTGACTCTGGACCACAAAACAGTCTTAAGTAGCACGGGTATATTGTAGCAATAGCCAAAAATACATTGTATGGTTAAAAATAATCCATTTTTCTTTTATGCCATGGAAAAATCATTAGGATATGAAGTAAAGATCATGTTCCATGAAGATATTTTGTTAATTTTCTACCGTAAATATTTGATTAGTTTTTGATTAGTAATATGCATTGCTAAGAACTTCATTTGGACAACTTTAAAGGTGATTTTATCAGTATTTAGAATTTTTTTATTTTTTGCTCCCTCAGATTTCAGATTTTTTAAATAGTTGAATCTCGGCCAAATATTGTCATATCATAACAAACTATACCTCACTGGAAAACTTATTTATTCAGCTTGCAAATGATGTAGCCTATAACTCCCAATTTCAAAAAATTGCCCCTTACGAATGTTTTTTTGGTCTAGGACATTTGCTTCAAAATATATTCCACAGAAAAAAAAACACGCTTGGATTAACATGAGGGTAAAAAGAAGAGTAAATGATGACAGAATGTACTTTTTTATGGTGAACTTTATCCCATTAATGATATCAACATCTAACACAGTTATTAAACTGATATAACTTCACCAACATAATTGTGAAACTATAAAACGCCACGGATGCTCGAAATGATAAACGCAGCAAATTATTAAACGAATGTGAAAGAATAATTTAGATACCATGTGAAAACTTACGTTGCTTGATGAAGGCGAGATGTGGTTTAAAAATTTAATGAGGGTTTTTTGCCGATGGCTGAGATGCAGTTGGGTTTGAGTGACTTGGTCGTCATGGAAACGAAGTTCACGAGCACCGCTGAGCATAGACATAATAGAGATAGACGCCACATTGGCTGCTGGAAACGAGAAATGCGGCCGCCATCTTGGACCGGGCATACTCTGGAATTCATTACATCGCGTAGCAGCAGCAGAAGTGAGAGAACATGCCTGAACACTGTGTAGGATAGGTGTGTGTGTGTGTTATATGTGTGTGAGCGAGAGAAAATGAAATACTCCAAGTAGACTCTAATGTAATATAGTATTTCTTCAACTCATTAAAATACCTTTACCGTCACTATCTGTTTCTGCTTCTCTATCATATTTATAGTGTGTGATTTGCAAAATTCCTATCATAGCCTACACCTCATATGGTTGGTTGCGCTTTTTCCAAAGTGACATAAATACAAAACAATATAATACTTAAATTTAACAGGGAACAGAGATGTCAGATTATAGCTAATAAGGAGAATAGCAAAAATGAACAACGTCAATTCAGTCAATAGCATAATGAAATAAACAATAAAAATGAGGGAAAACAGCAATAATCAACAATGTCAATTCAAGCAAAATATTAGTGATGTGACGTTTAACACCGAAGCTTCGAAGCTTGTATCAAAAAAACGAAACATCTCACAGTGAAGCACTGTACCGGAGTTTAAGCAATTGATTCGTTTTGCCATAACCACGTGACTGCTTCATATTCTGATTCAAATAACGCGTTTCAAGTGTCATTCGCTTTTTGTTAAGAATACATCATAATACGAATAAATATGTACATGTGTAGTTTTGTGCATAATTTTGTAGTTATCCTTGCTTCACACGCACTTCTAAATAATAATATTAGTCAACTTAACAGTTAATTCACTTTGAACATATATGCCTACATAAACCATGCTTATACTTTTAGAATTTTATAAAAAAGTTTATTTACAGATTAATTCAAGTAAAATTACATTTATTTTTTATTTTTTATTTCTGACAGTTTTCGTAGCACAAATTGATGTATTTGATGAAACTGTCCAAAATCGCTTTGAGATCTGGGACGCAAAGGCAACTTTTCCCACCTTTGACCACAAGATGTCATTAGTGTACAACGTGTTGAAAAGCTTCGAGTAATGAACCTTTTTACGATACAGTTGAGGGGAAAGCCTCAGTGCTTCGAAAAGCTTCATTTTACCATCACAACAAAATATAACAACAGCATGGTAAGACTACATTAAGGAGAATATCAGTAATGAACAATGTCAAATGAATAAACAGCCAAGTGAAAATAGAATAAAACTATACAAACCATAACGCATTAGAAGTGCTTAAATCCATGTTGTAAGTCTTTAGACCCTTTTAAAAGACCCAATACTATCACAAGAACGGAGATATTCATTATATTACTGTTAAGCTCACTATCAATATTAAAATATGCCAAACCATGTGTCATGTTTCACAGCTATATTTATGACCTTTGCAGCAAATAAAACCGCGTGAAAATCAGTTCGATATTCCGTGAGGTATGATTAATTAAATGCGTTGACAGCTCATTACACCTGCCAAACAGATTACACTGAGTGGAGCGGGTGACCGGTCCAAGATGGCGGCCCCACGTCTCGTCAGCGGCAGTAGGGAGTATCGGTCGATGGGGCGTCTACTCTCTATATATGTCTATGCCGCTGAGCAACTATTTCGTCCCTTAAGAGGCTGAACAGTGAATTTACAATGGCATTAAATTTAATGTCTGGATTTACACTGAAAAAATGCAGAGGATAATTTTTCAATAAGGGTCTAACGTACTGCGCATGTGTGCAAAGTCCATAGTGTTTCAACTGAAGGAGACGCATGGGCATCAGAGTGCTGAAGAAACCCGGTGACACCTGCAAATAGGCTCACAAATGAATTGAACATGTCAATTTAAACTAAGCATTAGAGAAAATCAAAACTACAAGAATTTTTTTTCTTTATACAAAATGAGACACGGACTCATACAGTCAAGCCCGAAATTATTCATACCCCTGGCAAATTCTGACTTAAAGTTACTTTTATTCAACCAGCAAGTTTTTTTTTTTCATTAGAAATGACACAGACGTCTCCCAGAAGACAATAAGACGATGTACAAGAGGCATCATTGTGGAAAAAATTATTACTCATCTTTTATTTAGCCTACATTTGAACAAAAAGTCCAAAATTATTAATACCCTTCTCAATAATCAATAGAAAAGCATTTATTGGCTATTACTGCAATCAAACACTTCCTATAATTGCTGACCAGCTTTTTGCATGTCTCCACTGGTATTTTTGCCCATTCATCTTTAGCGATGAGCTCCAACTCTTTCAGGTTGAAGGGTCTCCTTGCCATCACCCTGATCTTTAGCTCCCTCCACAGATTCTCAATTGGATTTAAGTCAGGACTCTGGCTGGGCCACTGCAAATCGTTAATGTTTTTGTCTGTTAATCATTTCTTCACCACTTTTGCTGTGTGTTTTGGGTCGTTGTCATGCTGAAATGTCCACTGGTGCCCAAGGCCAAGTTTCTCTGAAGACTGCCTGATGTTGTTGTTGAGAATTTTGATGAATTGCTCCTTTTCATGGTGCCATTTACCATGAAAAAAAAAAAAAAAAAAAAACATTAGGCTCCCATCACCATGTTTGACAGTGGGGATGGTTTTCTAAGGGTTGACGGCTTCTCCTTTTTTTACACCTAATGAAGGCTACATCATTGTGTCCAAACAATTAAATTTTTGTTTCATCTGACCATAAAACGGAAGACCAGAAGTCTTGTTCTATGTCCAGATGAGCATTTGCAAAGGCCAAGCAGGCTTTTGTGTGCCTTATCTGGAGAAGTGGTGTCCTCCTTGATCTGCGTCCGTGGAACCCAGCGGTGTGCAGTGTCCATTGGACTGTCTGCCTTGAGATGTTGCCACCAGCAGAGCCCAGATTCATCAGGATGGCCTTGGTGGTTATCTTTTATACCTCTCTTACTATCCTCCTGGCCAGCACAGGTGTCTCTTTTGGATTCCGACCACGTCCTCTGAGATTTTTCACAGTGTGGAATGTCTTGTATTTTTTTTAAATAATTCTATGCACTGTAGCCACTGGACCTTCAAAATATTTAGATATGGTCTTATAGCTCTTTCCTGACTTGTGAGCAGCCACAGGTCCACAACTCCTTTGTCTTAGCCATGACTGTCCACAAACCAACATCAGAGAACTTCTGTTTTTCACCTGTTGAGTTGATTAAAACAGCTGTTCCCAATGAATCAGGGTAATTAGGATGCTTTAGAACAGCTTGGACTATTTGGAATGGTATAGAACTTTGGATTTTCCCATAGACTGTGACAGTTTGCAATGTGTGTGAATAATTTTGGACATGCCACTTTTTGTTCAAACGTAAATAAAAGCTAAGAATTTTTTTTTTTCAACAATGATGCCTCTTTTACATCATCTTTTGGGAGAAGCCTGTGTCATTTTCAGTCAAAAAAAACTTGCAGGTTGAATAAAATTAACTTTAAGTTAGAATTTGCCAGGGGTATGAATCATTTCGGGCTTGACTGTATATGTTTTCCAGAATTCAAAACAAGTTGGATGACTTTCTCCAGAGTCCAGAAAATTTGATTCTGACATTCACACTCGATGGCATTAAAGACATTAAAGAAGAACAGACTGTGCTGGACGTACAGTACATGTCATGGGCTCATGTCGGCATCAAAAACCGAGGACACCCTTAATATATGTTTGCATATGTAAATTTATCTGTATGCATATTTATATTTAAAAAAAACATGCAGAAAAAAAAGAGACTGTATAAAATGTATTAAAAAGCTTTAAAGAGAAAAATAAAAATAGGAAAAAAATACATATAAGCAGGCAATGTTGTAAAATTAGGGTCATAAGGTCATCTATGAGGTAAAGTTTATATTTTCAATTTGAAATGGCAACATTTGACAAAAAAAAAAGTATTGGATTACTGTTGGTCGTTTAACATTTTCACACACAAAAGTATTTTTAGGCTGGTTCGCCTCAGTGGATTCCAGTTAACAGTAAAAGAGTTCAAGGTAAGATTTCATGACAAACTTTTCCTATTTAACAGCAATTCAAAGTCCTTAGAATTTTAAAGAAGTCAATACATCCCCTAAGGTGGTAAAAATAAAGAAATAGCAAATATCAAAGTGTCTGAATGTTCCCCTATTGCACAAAGCAAGGTCAACAGAGATATGGTTGGATGAGTTTGGTGGAAGAATTCGACTGGCCGCACAGAGCCCTGGCCGCAATGCCATTGAACACCTTTGGGATGAACTGGAACGGAGATTGTGTGCTAGGCCTTTTCGTCCAACATCAGTGACTGACCTAAGAAAAGCTCTACTGGATGAATGAGCAAAAAGTCCCACAGAAACACCCCAAAATACTGTGAAAAGCCACAGAGGAGTGGAAGCTGTTACAGCTGCAAAGGAAGGACCAACTCCATAATGTCTGTGCATTTAGAATGCAATGGCATTAAAGTCCCTGTTGGTGTAATGGATAGGTGTCCTAATTAAGCATTAAATACATAAACATTTAATTAGAAAAAACTTACATAAGCAATCCAATGCTGTAAAATGTGTATCATATATACGATATCAAATCGCTTATCATTAATATCTTCTGTCAATTTGAAGTCACTAATCATCTATT
>NC_133361.1:56143457-56334787 GCF_049309525.1 Garra rufa
ATAACGCTTTCCTCAGTGGACATTCAAACTAATGTTTTATTGTGAATATGAGACTGAGCTGAAGAATCAATGCTGTATCAGATGCAGGTAATCACAATCGCTCAGTCAATCTCTCTTTCATAATACTCTACATAATACAGTGAGCTTTTAATACAGTAATACAATAAGCTTTCAATGAAGCAACTCAACGTTCCTTCATTACTAGTTCTAAAGTGACATTTTCGAATTAGTAATTAGGTTTGGGCTTGGCTGTTAAACTGTCAATGTAAGATTTCAATCCATGGTGGAAGGAAATAATTCTGCACAATAAAGGGTGTTTAAAGACATGTTGTTTTCTATGAATTTACACAATCGTGTCGTCAAACTGTTGTGTAAATGCAATATCACACTTGTAGCCATGCCATATGATTGTATATGGGCAAGATGTGTGTATTCTCTTCAGATTCAGTTACTGAACAGCATTCCTTTGTTGATGGATATTATTACACAGTTTTGGTCTCAAGGGATTTCAAGGATAGGTCATGACCCAGGAACTACATTTGTTCTGAGGTTTATTACAATTTTCTTCCTTTGAGACTTTCCTACATGGTGTTATAAAGACTGATTCCAATTGATTCTAAAGTCTCATACTGAACTGCAGTTTTTACTTTGTAAGAACCTATGTATTCAGATTCAGCATGAAATGATGATGGCATCCCATTTTACATTAGCAATGAGACATACTTCAGTGTGAAACAGGATATTTCATGAGAAGGCTGCGTAGGCTGTAACTTCACACATCAGTAATTGATTAGATGATGAAAAGTGCTCTCTAAATGAGAGGTTAATAAGACCACAAATGTGTATTAAGAAGTGAATTTGAATCTCATAACTTAAAAAAAGAAGATAAACCATAGTAATCTGATAGACACAATGGCACTAGATGATATCCATATTCATATGCATGTACCATAGTACCAAGCTGCTTTAAAGAATACTATGGGTTTCTAAACTGAATCTGTGACATAATATTTCACGTTTAAAATATATATTGCTTTATATTAGAATTTTTTTTTACAATGACTAGACTAGAAAACACATGTCCCACTTTCTCAGACCTATTTAATACTAATTAATTTGCTCCTTTTTTAACACTAGACCCAATTAATGGCATGCTGGGCCACACAAAAGCTGTGTCACAGGGAGTAGACTCCACCTGGAGACAGACAGAGAGAGGGAGGTTTGCAATGTGACACTTTATGATGTATGTTAAGACCTGCTGAACACATATCTCCTCAAAACAAAAATGAACCTAATAGCTTTTTGATATATATTATTGATATAATAGCTCTTGGACTGTCCAGAGAAAATCATAGCTTTTTCTTACTTTAAAACAACTTTATTTTTCTGTTGATATCACCTAGGTCATGTGAGCTATTGGCTATTGGTAAAGAATCAAAGAATATAAAATAATAACATAAAAACACCTGACTGGAAAAAGCATTGCCAGTGTATTAAGTCACATTCTTATTTAAGTGTGTCTAGACCTTGTACATGCTCATACTGGTAATCTTATGCTTTGTTCACACATAGCATCAAAACTGTAATTTGCTGGTACTTTTCCAGAAAGGACTTTATGTGTAAAAGCCCCTGTGGACTTTAAAGTCTGTCACTGAACAATTCTAAGGCTTAAAATTTTCATATGCATCCTCTACTGCTTCAAAACAAATTCCTACCATATGCAGGAAGTTTTTGTTATTTTAAATTGTTTGTTCTGCTGCCCAGTATTCTCACTTGTGCTTAGTGATTTGCATTGTTTCCAGGTCCTCACGACTCTAATCTTGACTGTTTTTTTTTGAAGGTCTCAACAAAGGAAGTTGTTACCGAATCAATCATTTCCCAGATGACAATGATTATGACACAGACAGCTCTGAATATCTCTTACGTGAGTGAATCTCTCTTCAGAAATATTACATTGTTACTGTCTATACCTCAATGTTCTTATCATGCTGAAGTAAAAGCTGTGTTTATATGTGTGTGTGAACAGGTATTGTTCGTGCCTCCAGCATGTTCCCCATCCTAAGTACCATTTTGCTCTTGCTGGGGGGACTGTGTGTCGGTGTAGGACGGATCTACAGCAAGTGGAACAACATATTACTCAGCGCCGGGATACTATTTGTGGCAGCAGGTAAACATGCTAATGACCACCTACTAACATGCACACAGGTTTTTTTTTATTCATTTAAAAGACACTTTTTAGCACCATTACCAAATCAGTTTGTTAACTGAATATAATTGTAATATAAGAGAATTTCCATGCTCTGATAGCTCAACTTATCCCTGCTGTTACTGGCCAATGCACTGGAACTGAGGGGGCGACAACTCCCTCACTTTTTTAGCTGTTATTCACCTGAATTTAGTGGGTTGGATTTAGTCCTTGTATGGACTGTAATTCACTATTACAGAAGAGAAAAAACTCTTTAGCAAAACAGTAAAATAATGTGTAAAGTGCTTGAATTCTAGGCTAGATGGCATAGTGTGTCTTGGTGGGTCACACATTCCCTAGATGCTACATTAGCAACTGTTGCCAATTACCACAATGTCATATGATATAGCTTCTAAGAGTGGCGTGAGCAGGACTAGTTACATTGGTGCCTTTACCCGAATAGGAGTGACGTTTAGGGAGTGAGTGACAGAGGAAAGATAGTAAGACCTCACTTTCTTGGTCTCAGAAGGCACATTAGCAACTGATGTTAGAAACTGTGGTCTTTAGCATCCTTGTTAGCAGATGGGCTCCCATTGACGCTGATTCAAATCTTGGTGCCGTGACCCAGATGGGAGTGAGCTTTTTGGTAGAAAATGTAATAGAGGCAAGCTGTGCATGTAAATCTAACTCCTCTGGCCTCAAGGCTGGAGGCTATGTTCTTTAGCGTCCTTGTTAGCATTTCCATCACTCATGGCAGTTGACACTGGTTCAAATCCCTCTCAGAGTAGTGCGAGTAGGACCAGTTATACTGGTGCCTTGACCTGAATAGGAGTGAGGTTTAGGGGGGTTGAATGAGAGAGGCAAGCTAGAGATGTGCAGGTAGATCTCACTCCCTTGGCTTCAAAAGGCATACTAGCAACTGATGTTAGAGGCTGTGGTCTTTAGCATCCTTGTTAGCAGATGGCCTCCTTTGATGGTTGATGCTGGTTCAAATCTTGGTGCCGTGACCCAGGTGGGAGTGAGCTTTAGGGTTGAGAGTGTAACAAAGGCAAGCTGTGCAGGTAAACCTCACTCCTCTGGGGTTGAGGCTTTAGAATGCCTATGTTCTTTAGCTTTCTTGTTAGCTTTCCCACCACACATGATAGTTGACACTGGTTCAAATCCCTCTCTAATAGTAGCGCAAGTAAGACCAGTTACTTTGGTGCATTGACCCAAATAGGAGTGAAGTTTAGAGGGTTGAGTGACAATTCAAGTTAGTAAGAGATGTGCAGGTAGACCTCACTCCCTTGGCTTCAAGAGACACACTAGCAACTTTTGCTAGAGGCTGTGGTCTTTAGCATCTTTGTTAGCAGATGGCCTCCCATGCTGACTGACTCTGATGCAAACTATGGTGCCTTGACCCGGAACTTTAGGGTGGAGAGTGTAACAGAGGTAAGCTGTGCAGGTAAACTTCACTCCCTGGGTTTAAGAGGCACAGTAGCAACTGGTATTAGAGGCTGTGTTCTTTAGTATCCTTGTTAGCAGATGGCTTCCCATGCTAGTTGATGCTGGTTCAAATCTTGGCGCGGTGACCCGAATGGGAGTAAGCTTTTAGGGTTGTAGTGTAAACTTCACTCCCTTGGCCCTTGTAAGTGTGCCCACCTCTCAAGCAGAGACAGTTGGAAGTGGTTTGAATCCTGTTTATTGTGGTGCAAGTAGGACTAGACTACCAAGGGTAGCCAGCCCAGCTCTTGGAAAGCTACCTTTCTGTAGAGTTAAGTCGAGTCATTATTATACACACCTGAACCATCCAATCATGGTGTTCAGGATTACCTGAAAATTACAGACTAGTGTGTTGGAGCAGGTTTGGCTACCCCTTAGTCACTTGACATAAACATAAGCTGCTTAGAAGACTTTTGCAGCCTGTACCATATTAACCCCTGAGAAAATCTATCCCATTTTGTCTAAAGTTGTTGTCGTTTTTAAAGGCTGCAAAATATTGTGCCATTTTTGTCTGTGATATTACAATAGGTTGACAAGTGATTACTTCTGATTGCTCCGTGTTCAGTATTTTCAATATGGAGGTGTTGCTGACATACTCCAATCAGTCAAATCCACATTTATCCATATATTTATACTTTTATGAATCAAGTCATAACTCTGTTATATTACTTATCAAGGCATTTCTCTTATGTTTTGTCTTATGTCCTGGCTCTGTTTTGTGTCTGGCAGGTTTGAGCAACATCATCGGTATAATCGTCTACATCTCCAGCAATGCTGGTGACCCCAGTGACAAACGAGACGAAGATAAGAAGAACCAGTATAACTATGGTTGGTCGTTTTACTTTGGAGCACTCTCTTTCATTGTAGCCGAGGCGGTGGCCGTTCTGGCAGTCAATATCTACATTGAGAAGAACAAAGAAGTACGGTTCAAAGCGCGCCGTGAGTTCATCAAATCTACCTCGTCCTCTTCGCCGTATTCTCGCATGCCCAGCTTTCGATATCGTAGACGGCACTCGCGCTCCAGCTCCCGGTCAACGGAAGCTTCCCGTGAGGCATCACCTGTGGGCATGAAGATGATGAGCTCAGTGCCAGTAGGAGAGATCAACATGTACACATTGACAAGAGACCCCCTCAAGTCAGGAACAGACAGCTCCTACAGCCCAGACCATGATTCGGGATTCCTCCAAGTGCACAACTGCTTTTCCAAAGACCTTAATGATGGTATCAATAGGAGGACAACACCTGTATGAGAGTATACACTGGAACAGAAGAGATAATGTTAAGGTCATACTAAATGGATAGCCATCAGGGCTCAGTGGCCTAGGGCTCAGTGGCCTATGGCAGATGCCAGTGGTATACTCATTGGTGAAGCCAGTCAACCAATGACGTCTCTCATCGGTGAAGGAGAAGCACTGTGTTAAAAGGGAAAGATTTCATCTCGACATTCAACAACCATTCCGAACAACCTTATTTGTTTTTCTTCTTGTGTTGCTCCTCACATATAAACAGGAACTCTCAGAGGGATCAATCTCTTATCAAAGGGCAAGACACGCAAATGTAAAATTCATGGTTTTTGGCAGATATTAAGAACAGCCAGTACATTTCCTTGGTTGATAAATATCTTTTTGTTTATCAGTGCAGTGCCACACTCTCAATGTATACCAATGTGATATTGACTCTCACAGTATGAGATGGTGCTAACGTAGGCTCACAGCTGAAGCCTTCCCATTATTGTGTGTTCAGTACAGACTCGAGTTGAATACTGAACGCCCTTGTTTGTGTCATATGTTGTCTAACTCTATTCAGTGTGCCTATCATCTTGGCAGTGTCAACTGCTTAGACTAACTCTGGAGCTACTTTGCAACAGTGCAAAACTGTATTCCTCTGTTTTTGTACAACTAGAAATATCAGTTGAATTATTAAATAATCCCTGGGAGTTTAGTTTAGGAGGTTTATAACGACTAATTGTGTATAAACACCCTGCTGAAAAGACCAGCTTGGATTTTCATGATGTTCTTACTGGTCTGGTGCTTTCCTATCTGGCAGACCTGCTTAGACATGCCATTCATCAGCCAAACTTGACCATGGATGTCTTGCTAAAGTCAGCATAATATAGCATTTTGCAACCCATTTTATTTAAGTTCTATAATGTATTTCTGAATGAAATGTTGGGCTTGGCAAATTGTTTTGTCTAATCAGCTATTTTCCATATAAAGAACATGAATGAGAATTGGAGCTCTAGTTCACTAAGATTATGTCTTTAATCATCTGGTTCTTGAGTTCAATGGACTGACTCTATGATTCCAGTTACAATCACCAGACTGGAAAGTAAGATTATTAGTGAATAATATCTTGGATTACTAATGGACTATTATTATGATGCTTTTATGTCAAGTTGTCCTTATGACTCATACACTATATTTCAACTGACTGAACAATTGAGTCACCTTAGAATTAAATCAGTCCAATAAATGAATCATTCCAACTGCTTGTGTACAAAATACAGAAAAGTTCCAACTCAAAAAAATTATGTGTGAGTGGCCAGGAGAACATTGCTTCGAGAATATAAACCAAAAGGAAAGATAACAAAGACATTTCATCTTGTCTTCAAGCTAGTTTCGAAGTCTGGTTTAGACTCCAGTGTTCCTTGCTCAGCACCACCAACCAAAACACTTTTGATGATGACCAGCTCTAATGGTCTTTTCAGCAGGGAAGCATAGCAGTATTCAACAGGCCTCAAGTTTTATACTCTCACTTTGAATTCTGACTGCCATTGATAGGTCAACAAGTGTCAGTAGTTAACCAGCCAGTGTCGTCGCTTTCCATTGTGAACCAGTCAAAGAGTGATGTAATTCCTCAGCCTTCATCTCCATCGAGGGGTTTCACCTCTACTAAAGCTCGGTCTTGTGAATTTGAGTGATTGCTGTGCAACGTCTGAATGGGGCACCTTTGGGGATCTGACATTGTTTGAGTCCGTTGATAAAAGGAGTGCTGAGAAATGTCAGACATCCGGAAATGAAAGGCAAGTTTTGAGCCGGTCAGCCCTGAGAAGCATTAGATGCATATCTGGGGCAAAGCAGAATGAAAGACATCAGTGTGGCCAATCCAGCCCTTTAGAAGGCCATTCAAAGTGTCTTAGCCTCACCAGAGCCTTATGCCTGGGTTTTGACAATATAACCTCGTCTCTTCTTTGTTACTGCTGGTTTTCCTCTCTCATCTCGCCTTCCCTTGACAGATCCTCAGTAAAGAATCTATCGCTTTTTCCCGCTAAGGTCCCAGAAGACTGCTTCATCCGTGTGAGTGGTCAAATTCGTGTCGCTAAAAGAGTTTCCTCACAAAAGGAGAGGTCGCAAGTAGATGTAAATATCTGGTAGGTGTTTCACTGAATTGAAGCATTTACAGCTACCTTTTCTTAGTAAAGCCATTTTGACACAAGCTTTTGAGCCACGGCTCTTTGTAGAATGGTGTGTGGTGGGTAGATGTAAATGTTTGCATGTTTTTCTCTAACCCATTGACTTTGTGTGATTTTAACAGTATTATTAACAGGATGACTCCAGGATGCCTCACTGCCAAGCATCACTCACTATAAATACTTGTAATGTTCTTTCTGTTTATCATTGGAAGGCATTTCGACCTTCTGGTTTTCTTGATTTGCTAATGTTGTTCTCAGTATTTCTCTGTATCACGGGCAAAGTAGACATATCGTTGCTCACATAAATAAATTTAATCGAGGTACGGTGTCTCGCTTATGCATATGTGCTTTGTTATGTGACTTTTTGTGTTTTGTAACGGGACTAGGAATAATCTTACAAATAAAACAGCCTAGCAGCTGTCTATATTTGCAAAATAAATAACATAATTAGAAAGACAATTTGTTTTTGTTTTTTTGTTTAGAAAGGCATTTGTTGTTTTAAAGGGGTTATTGGATGCAAAACTCACTTTTACATGTTGTTTGAACATGAAGCGCCTTACCTTAAACCCGCCTTCACCGAGCTGAAACAGTCCGACTCCGATCGCCATTGTGTGACTCAGGTGCAGGGGAACGTCTCAGATTGAGGTGTTCTGTTGTTGGATGTAATAATGAACACAGCAGTCGTCATTTACTCCCAATATCTGAGCCGCTGAAGACACAGAGGATTAATATTACTTTTGGTTTTGAAAGGTCCAATACCGATCTACATATGCTTCTATGTTTGTGTGAATCATTCGTGATGCAGCTTTACCCACAGCAGAAGTGGGTATAAGGTTTTTTTAATGCAGTTTTGCAAATGGCCTTTCTTAATAATATGTTTGGTGGCAAGTTTAGCCACTAAACGTGGCTAAATGTGGCTAAATGCGGCTAAAGTAAACATTACAGCTCATCATCCAAGGCAGAGCGGGGCGGGGCGAGTAGAGATCATTTGCATTTAAAGAAACATGCAAGAGAATGAATAGATTTTTTGCAGAGCTGATTTTGAGGTAAAAGGGTGTTTTTTACACTACTATTGAGATTTTTTAACCAAAGTATATTATCGACTTTTCATTAAGACCTTAAAGAATCATATAAACTTGTGGAAAATGGGCATTCGATGACCCCTTCAAAGTCCTGCCATAACCTACACGTGGGTTAAAATGATAAGTTCACCCAAAAATGTACATTCTGCTATTATTTACTCACTAAGAAGCTAAAATTGAAAGGAGAAATGTTTTTTCCTTCAATAATTAAACAATGCGTCATTTTGGTATTTTGGCTTTATATGTAACCCTGGATCACAAAACCAGTTATAATGGTTAATTTTTAAAAAAAATAATAAGCTTGAATAAGCTTTCTATTGATGTATGGTTTGTTAGGACAATATTTGGCCAAGATAGAACTATAGAACAAAAAATTCCTAACAATGCATATTACTAATCAAAAATTAAGTTGATATATTTACAGTAGGAAACTTACTAAATATCGTTATGGAACATGTTTACCTAATATCCTAATGATTTTTGGCATTAGAAAAAACGTTTTTGATCCATACAATGTATTTCTGGCTATTGAGTACATAACATGATACAGACACTTAACACTTTCTGCACTTAAGATTTTCTGAAAATTACGCTCAAATGGAGTTAATGAAGTTTTTGACGAGCAAATGGCTGTGTTTTGTCCATCATTAGAACAGCTGAATCTGAGGCAGTAAAATAATCACATTACGTTTTCATCTGTTTACGTTATAAAGGTTATTGCAGCTATATGGCCTTTCAGATTTTCTTGTTTAATACAGTTGGCCAAAATGTCATGAATTAAAAAATGAACCGCTATGCACAGGATTTAAAACGTACAAACTCCGCTCTTCAAACACACAGAACATTAGCCTTTATAGACAGTGTTTCTTGAGTAAAGAAAACGGTACTTATTCAAACTTCAGTTCTTCAAATACCGTTGCATTGCGAATAAGTCCGTCTTAAAGCAACACTAAGTAACTTTTCCCTCAACGCTCCCTCTACAGGTTGGAAGCGGAATTGTCCATTACCGCTGTCGTAAATAATTTAGCCTACCGTCGCGTCACATGCACGTTATTTGTTTGGAGGCTATCCAGGACCGGCTTTGGAAATAACGATGTCCAGTGACAAGGTAGAGTATGTTGTATGACTTTATAAAAGTATGAAAACCTTTTGTGAAGCCTGCCGTAAAGCAAGTCACATTTGTAGTCTCATTTGAACTACAAAACTGCGACCCGACGACCCAAACTTACATTGTGCTGTTATGGCCGATAGAGGGTCGCAAAGCGAATGCGAAAGTGTCGTTTCACCCTGCTATGAGTTGATGAACCACTGACA
Source organism: Garra rufa (assembly GCF_049309525.1). NCBI lineage: Eukaryota > Metazoa > Chordata > Actinopteri > Cypriniformes > Cyprinidae > Garra > Garra rufa. The sequence continues at coordinate 56,152,933 of NC_133361.1, forward strand.
CGAGTTCGGAAACATTATTTTAAGGTAAAAACAACTCTTTAGTGTTGACAATTCCGCTTCCAACCTGTAGAGGGAGCGTTGAGGGAAAAGTTACTTAGTGTTGCTTTAAAACTCTTCATTTTTGAATGGAGGCAGGGTGGAGTTATTAGGTTTGACTGACAGTTTGAGGATCCAACGGCGTTACGAGGTTTAGTCACAAGTTCTTTTGAATGCCTTTCATTGGGTGAATTTTTGTGAAACCCACAAACAGACATAACGATGACCAATAACACTGATTTAAAATAATAATAACGAAATATAATAGAGATAGGGAGTTTTTGATCATTTATTTCCACACACTCGTTGAGAAACTGCTTTAATTAATCAAAATGAAATCCTAACTCATCTAGTTCATGAGTTCAGTGGACTGACTCAATACCATTTGCAATCACCTGACTGGAAAGTTAGATTGTCAGTGAATGATAACGGATTGCTAATGGACTACTATTATGATGATTTCATGTCAAATTGACTTTATGACTCATACGGTATATTGAAATTGACTGAATCATTGATTCACCTGAGAACTGAATCAGTCCAGTGAATGAATAATTCCAACTGCTTGTGTAAATTTATTGTATAATATATGCTGAAATTAACTCAAAAGAATGGCTTGTTCACAAATGAGGTATGATTTTAAAGCTTGACACCCCCAATCCTCAATCGCTTTCATTATGTGGAAAGGGCAAGCAGGATATTTCTTTTAAATTTACATTTTGAGTTTAAATACAGTCATATAGGTTTAAAATGACATGAGAATTAACAAATGGAAATACATGTGCTGTTCTTTCTCTATGAATAATGCTGAGAAACATAATGAGGAGTGTCACATAAAACAGGCCAAAATGTCAGCATTTTGAACATTTTCTGATACAATCCAGTGACACTAGCTTCCTGTCTCCGAACTGTTTTGACACCTAAAATAGATGAAGATTTTCTTGCACTTTTGTATAAATAGTGAGTCTGGCCTTCCAGTGACATGTATGAATGGTTTCAGTCTATGGTGATTTGTACATTCCTCTCATCTCTCCAGCAATGGGATATGTGCTAAAGAGTCATTTATTTAAAAGCAGCTTGTTCATTTATCTTCAAAGTAAGGGCATCAGAACAAAGTTTTGTCACTTTAACAGAAGGTGAAAAACATCAAGTGTTTTACTTAGACAATTGTGTATATTTGTGATTATGGACTTAACCTCCTAACCCTAAGTATTAAAGGGATAGTTCACCCAAAAATGAAAATCATGATTTACTCACCCTCAAGCCATCCTAGATGTATATGACTTTCTTTTTTTCAAACGAATGCAATCGGTCAGTCTGCAAATGTCCTGGCTTTTCCAAGCTTTATATGGCTGTTGAGATTTTGAAGCCCAAAAAAGTGCATCCATCCATCATAAAACTGCTCCACGTGGCTTTGGGGAGATAATAAAGACATTCTGAAGTGAATCAATGTGTTTGTGTAAGAAAATTATACATTTTAAGACTTTATAAACTTGTGAGAATATGCTAGTCTCATGAGAATTAAGTTTTGTTTACATCAAAGAAGAAACAGTCACCTCTTAAAATCTTCCACATTTAAATGCTACTTTTTAATCTCCATTTCAGATATGTTTTCACACAATTCTGAGTTTTGTCCTCGCAAGACTGAAGAATTGGGAGCCAGAGAAATTCTTAATGCAAAGAAGTATTTTTTTCTGACTTATTTCTCTCTCAATCATGCGTTTCTCACAGTTCTAAACAAAAAAAATAACTGAGAACTTGAAATTCTGAAAAGAAAAGTCTTATGGCAAGTTTATAGCTGATTTATTTTGCTCGCTTCTGAGAAACTTGATCCAAATTGTGAGATATAAACAGAATTGCAAGAAAAATAAGTCTGAATCATGGCATAAAAAGGTGCAATTGCATTTTAGTTATTTATTTTTTTATTCTGTGGCAGAAACAAGCTTCCATTGAGATCAGACTTAATGTTTTTTGCTTGTAAGTCAATAAAATGTGACCCTGGACCACAAAACTATAAAGGTTAATTTTTTTAAAACTGAGAGTTATACATTTATGGTTTGTTATGATAGGACAATATTTGGCTGTGGAATATCTAGAATCTAAGGGTGCAAAAAAAATTTATATTGATGAAATCACCTTTAAAGTTGTCCAAATGAAGTTCTTAGTAATGCATATTACTAGCAAAATTAAGTTTTGATGTATTTACAGTAGGAAATTTACAAAATATCTTCATGGAAGATGATCTTCACTTAATATCCTAATGATTTTTGGCATAAAAGAAAAATCTATAATTTTGGCTATTGCTACAAATATACCTGTGCTACTTAAGACTGGTTTTGTGGTCCAGGGTCACAAATGCCATATCTTTTAACCAGACTATTAATACAGTGGGCTATTTTAACTTGGGTAGGTAAGAAAACATCCACCTGGCAACCCAACAGCAACAACCTGGTCACATTTTCTTTAGAAATGTAAAAATATCAAATCAAATACCGCCTTCAGTCTCAAATCAAACCACTTTACATCTCTGTGCATACAAGGTTGTGTCTTTTCAAATAACAAAACAACACAAACATTGCTAGAAGGCAAATATTCTTCACCATGACATTCTAATTCTGTAATGGTTCAGTCTTTGACCTTGCCAATGAGTGTTTGTCTGCATGCTCTCTAATGGTCTTTATTAACGGCCGTTTACTCAGTATTAAGAAATTAGTCCATCTGAATGGCCCCGATCAGCCGTGTTCTGCCGCATTACTGGCCGTCGTGTCTGTGGCACAGATTAAAGCTGATGGAGAATGGTACAAACCGATTTGGTATGCGACAGTTCTATTTTCAGTGACCTTTATGGAGATGGCCCTGAGGGTTTGGGTAATCTAATTTAGCTTGAATAATATTGCCTGTCATTAGGAAATGCATACAGTCTATTCACCTCCTCCTTCAGCCTTGCATATAATCTGAAACCAATCACCATTGTCTTTCCATTTGGAAGCTAACTCATTTAAAGGAATCAAATTTTTAACCATTTATTCGAATTCAAAGCAGCCTAATGAAACGCTCGCGACAAGATGAGATTGATTTTGCATCGTGGCTGTCATGTACTTGCGACACGCTCTGCAAAGTGGTCTTTGGACCGCATTTGGAAATCTTTTTTTTTTTTTCCCAGTGCGACGGTGTCATACAGAGGTGAAGATGCCGCTGCGTTGACGTTGATTGTGACAGACTAGAGGAGATGTTTCTCATCTGTTGTTTAAGCTGTTGCTTGTGACCCTCAGATATCAGGGTCTGTGTTATTAAATGTAGATCACAAAAGAGCGTTGATCCTGTATTCACAAACAGCACTCAAAAATGAGTTGATTTACCAGAGGGGTCAAGGTTTTGCAGGTTAGCATGGCCCCATTAGCACATGCTGGTAGATGCTAAAACTAAAAAGCATATTTTTCCTTTGACAGACATTAAAAAAGCTTGCTATGTAATTTTTGTTATTTTGAGTGCATCGCGTACTTACCCTTGTGAAAAAGAAGGGCACTTAATTGTATAAAAAACTGTACTTGACTTCTAAAAACATGTTTTTTTACTCTAAAGTAAAAAGTACATTTTAAATCATAATGGTTCGAGAATCCTTTGATATTTATTTAATTAAATGCACTTTTTTAGATATGTTGACTGACATACTGCACTAAAATATTAGAGTTAATTATAATTACAGTTAATATACAAGTGTACTAAATTTCAAATATAGAAGTATATATTAATACATAACATAAAAGTTTTAATAGAAATGGCATTATTAAATGCTTGCCAGTGCATTCAGCAGTACACTTTGTCCATATTTCAAAGACAACAGAAGTAATTATGAAATCACAAATAAAGGTGTACACAAGTCTTAATTAAATAAGTTCACCTTATTGCATTTAATATAAATATAAACTATAATACATTTTCATTTAATTGCAAAAACAATTAAATTAAGTGTCTAAAAACATTACATGTTGTTCACGCTTAAGTTTAAAGTATATTATTTTTTGTTAAGTAGGGGAGACTGGGACAATTGTAATATATATTTTTTTTTTTTACTCAGCATATTTAAAATACAGAGCTGTGGGGTTGAAATCTTTTTGAATTTGAAGATCAAGGTAAATTGTACTTAATTTGTCTTCTGGGAACCGTGTAAGTATCTTCTGTTGCATCCGAAGGGCAGTACTAAAGGAAAAAAAAAAGATTTTAGCAAAATAAGAAAACTGTGGACATCTTCATCCTGTTCAAAAGTTTTCACCCCCGGCTCTTAATGCATTGTGCTTTCTTCTGGAGCATCAGTGAGTGTGATAGTTTGAGTGTGTTTGAGTCCCTCAGTTGTCCTCAGCATGAAAAGATGAATCTCAAAATCATACAGTCACTGCTGGAAAGGGTTCAAATACACCAAAGATGCTGGAAAACTGAAGAACAGTACTTAGTTCAACTGTTTAGAACAAATAAGGGACCATTGCAACAACTATTGCACAGTATTAAAGGGATAGTTCACCCAAAAATGAAAATTTGATGTTTATCTGCTTACCCCCAGGGCATCCAAGATGTATAGGTGACTTTGTTTCTTCAGCAGAACACAAACAACGATTTTTAACTCAAACTGTTGCAGTCTGTCAGCCATATAATGGCATTGGAAAGTCACCTACATCTTGGATGCCCTGGGGGTAAGCAGATAAACATCACATTTTTTGTCACTATTTTTTGTCTTGTGGACTAGATGTAGGCCTAAACATCTTTCATGTAAAATATCTTACTTATTCTTAAAAAAATAACATGTGTTTTGTATGATCTCTCTGCTTTTGTTAAAATTATTCACATTTTCGCAGAATCTGCAAGCGTTCCCAAACTTTTGAATGCCGCTGTATACTAGTCCTCTTTTGATACAAGAACCAAATACCGGTGCACTAATTAATAATACAATTGATATATTTTTACTAATAAGACTATAATATTATATCAAATATAATATAAAAATAACACTAATAATTTTTAAAATGTAGTTTTTCTAACAGAAAAGTATGTCAACACAGACAAACAAGGTGCTTACACTCGGCCGATATTAAAATCTTGTATGCTAGCTAGTCACACTTATATTAGCATAGGATGTTTGTGTTAATTCTTAACCCTTACCCTAACTGTACATACAAAAAGTAACTTTCATACTGTACTTTTCACAGTCAGAGAGAGAATCCTGCTGAGCATGATTAAAAGATTAGTTCACTTCCGGAATAAAAATTTCCTGAAAATGTACTCACCCCCATTTCATCCAAGATGTTTGTCATCTTTTCTTCAGTCAAAAAGAAATTAAGGTTTCTGAGGATCTTTCTGCATATAGTGGACTGCAATGGGGATCAGCAGGTTAAAGGTCCAAACTGCTATTTCAATGCAGCTTCAAAGGGCTTTTTTTGATTGAAGGAATTAACCTTTTGCAAAGACCCACCTTCACAGGACACATCATGTTCTCACACAGTGAAAAATACATAGCTGAAGCAAAGAGGAAACTGACAATGCGCCAAAAGATAAGACAAATCGGGTTACTTTTGCTATGAAACAGTCTTAGTTGTCAAATTTAGTAATTTTTAAGACATTCAAAATAAAAATACCATTTTGTGGCTCTTTAATATGTTGTGACAGATCACTGCGGCGCCTCAGTTCAAGCAGCATGTGAACCAATCATCTCTTCCTCTTGACTAGTTATAGGATGAAATAAACATGAATGAACATCAGAAGTTATCTTGTTTCAGCCTTGGAAAGCCATCAATATACACTATCTTTCAAGTTCATGTCCACTCATGTTACTCTACTCTAATGTCTGGTTTGTTTGTCGGACAAAATGGCAGATTCAGTGTTATGATTGGTCAGATCACCTGTCAATTAAACTCCCTGTGTGAGTGTGTTACAATACTCTTTTTACATGTATACTAAAGTATACTTCTTTTTCATAAGAGTCCTCCACCAAAAGCTACCCAAGGTAACACTGTTACCTGTATGATCCACAGCTGTGTTTTTTGTTTGTTTGTTTAGTGATAGTTGTTCATGAGTCTCCTGTTTGTCCTGAACAGTTAAACTGCCTGCTGTTCTTCAGAAAAATCATTCAGGTCCAACAAATTATTTGGATTTTCAGGATTTGTGTGTATTTGAACCCTTTCCAACAACGACTGTATGATTTTGAGACCCATCTTTTCACACTGAGGACAACTGAGGGACTATTACTGAAGGTTCAAACCCTCACTGTGGCTTCAGAAGTAAAAACGATGCATTAAGAGGCGGGGGGTAAAAGATCAGGGTAGATTTAACTTATTTTGTCTTCTACGAAACATGTAAGTATCTTCTGTAACTTCTGAAGGGCAATGCTAAATAAAACAAATATTGTATTTAGGCAAAATAAGAATCTGTTCAAAAGTTTTCACACCCCCTAAAAAACCCAAAGAATACATGGGAACATTTTTTTTTTTTTTTTTTTGAAGGACAGCAGGCAGTTTAACTGTTCGGGACAAACAAGGGACTTGTGAACAACTATCACTAAACAAAACAAAACAAATCAAAACAAAAAGACATCTGTGGATCATTCAGGTATCAACACAGTATTAGGAATCAAGTGTATGTAAACTTTTGAATGGGTTTATTTTTATAAATTCGACTGTTATTTTTTCTTGTGGACTGTAAACATCTTTCATGTGAAATATATTATTCAGGTCAGTACTTAAAAAATAACCTGCATTTTATATGATCCCTCTTATTTTGGTAAAATAATTAACATTTTGCAGATTCTACAAGGCGTATGTAAACTTTTGACCTCAACTGTAAGTTGCTTTGGAGACAAACCACTTTTTAAAGAATATGCAGTGATGAGACTTTCACCATAATGTATTAAGACATGCCTTTGAGTCTTGTGATTTACATGCAGTTAAGTGACCGAATCATCAGAAAGAATCAAATCACAGTGTCACTTGTCAAAACATACGCTTCTCCTTTTTTTAAATGTCACCCGCAGAAACTAAAGCAAGACAAAAACATCATTTAGCAACCCATTTTTAACAGCCTATTCCATTTGTCGCTCACAGGTAGGACAGAAATGACTTTCTAATTAGAATGAGTACATAACCCATTTTCACTGTTTAACGCTTTAGACTGGGAAACAACTGATAAAAATGTGGTCCTCAGTATATTTTAGTCATCATTAATGTGAATGAATAGAAAACAACATCATATTTATAGTTATTTTGAGAATCACTGTAAAATATCTATTCAAGACCAGCATACACTCATGCAAGCATGACCTTTACGTGGAAAACAACAAAAAAAGCGACTTAATTCCATCCCCCACCAGAAAAAAAAAAAACACTGAATAAGCTAGGATAAAAATAGCTGCCTGTTGTTGATGTAAATGCTCAGTGTTGTTATGAATTAAGTGGTGCTTCTCATTTAAAAATTCCTGAAAGACTGATGCATGAGTGGCATGTTTGGAAACACGGCGGCGTTCAGCCTCTGCCCAGCATCTAAATCCCTGTCGTATCCTAGCTACCACGCAGAGCGCAGCGGATGAAAAATACATTCAAGAGAGCTCTCCATCTCAATGTGAATGTGTCCAGCGTTATTTACACAACATACATCAGGCCCAGGGTGTGTAGTTCCTCAACAGTAACGCCTCACTTCAGGATAGCTGCTCTTTATTGGCTCTGAGCAGTCCAATTTTGCCATGTGCCATTTTTGACACGTGTTTTGTGAAAAAACGGAAAGCGGCAAAAGACTTGTCACCAAAGAAAATGGGCCAGAGTCGTGATAAGTGGGCCACAGCGTTTTATAAAAAGCTCAGACTTAGATGTCGGTTTATGTTACGCTAGATTAATAACACGTAAGGGTAACTCAAGTGCGAGGGACACTACAGCTGTTGACGTTCTCTGATTTTCTACAGTGAGTGGCAAAGAAAGTGATGCAATAAATGGGCAGCACTAACAATTCTAGTATGTTTCTCCTACACTGATGTTAGTGGGAATAATGATCTGAAACCATAGTACTACCACTGAATTCTTTACAATAATCTTTTAGTACTATGATATATACGAAGTATCATGAAGTATCATAATCTCTAGTAAATCCATGGTTAATTTTCGTAAGCGGTGCTATTGGTTACTATGTTGTTTCTTACAGAAACTGCTCATCCTAAGCTTCTATAATATTTTTATCTCAAGATGCAGCTTCAATATAAACTGATGTAAATTGGAAGTGTTACCAAATTTTGTTTGTTCATATGACTATATATTACACTCTTAAAAATAAATGTGCTTCGCGATGCTATAGAAGAACCTTTTTTTGTTTAAATGGTTCTATAAAAAAAACTTTAAACTTCTGTTCAACAAAAGGTTCTTTGTGGCAAAATAAGATTCTTCAGATTATAAAAAGGTAAGAAAGAGATGGCTCTTAAAAGAACCTTTAACTGAATGGTTTGTGTAACCAAAAATGGTTCTTCTATGGCATCTCTGTGAAGAACCTTTTAAAGCACCTTTATTTTTAAGAGTATATATAACAGATTTAGATAACAGTAGCATTTGAAAACATGTATTTTTTTCAATAAAAGCTAACGATGAGAGACTGAAGCCTTATTCTTCTCCTGAAAGTGAAATCTGTTTTGATACCCAGGTATAGATACAGCCTCTCTCACTCACTGATGGAGGAAAGTAGATCATCTACTAATAAAAGGAAATTTCCCATGAGCCTCTCGGATCCAGCGAGCAACAGTAGCACAGGAAATAATTAAACTGCTTTGGAAAAGCAAGGCACAAGGCAAATGAACACAACAAGCCATCAAACATCAAATCATGCAAGATGAAAATGATATTCAGTACATGTAAAACCTTAAATGTCTTGTGCGGTGACACATCATAACGCACTGCATTGTATTAATTTGCAAGCGCTGAATCTGCACGCCATCTCGGATGTTCATAAATCAATCAGCTGTGAGCTTGAGGCTAGTCTAAAGCGAGAGCAAGATGACAATAAAATCCGATTTTATTTTCAACAGAAACACATACAGCGGTGTGTAAAAGTGTTGGACCCCTTCCTGATTTTTTTATTTTTGCATGTTTGTCCCACTTTAATGTTTCAGATCATCAAACAAATTGAAATATATAAGATTATAAGAATATAAGATTTTCTTCAGCCATTCAGAGGTGGATTTGCTGGTGTGTTTTGGATCATTGTCCTGCTGCAGAACCCAAGTTCGCTTCAGCTTGAGGTCACGAACAGATGGCCGGACATTGTCCTTCAGGATTTTTTGGTAGACAGCAGAATTTATGGTTCCATTTATCACAGCAAGTCTTCCAGCTCCAGAAGCAGCAAAACAGCCCCAGACCATCACACTACCACCACCATAGTTTACTGTTGGTATGATGTTCTTTTTCTGAAATGCTGTGTTACATTTACGCCAGATGTAATGGGACACACACCTTCCAAAACGTTCAACTTTTGTCTCGTCAGTCCACAGAGTATTTTCCCAAAAGTCTGGGGGATCATCAAGATGTGTTCTGGCAAAACTGAGACGAGCCTTTATGTTCTTTTTGCTCAGCAGCGGTTTTTGTCTTAGAACTCGTTGTGGAGTTTTTTTGTGACCTCTTGGATTAGTCGTCGCTGTGCTCTTGGGGTAATTTTGGTCGCCCAGCCACTCCTGGGAAGGTTCACCACTGTTCCATGTTTTCGCTATTTGTGGATAATGGCTCTCACTGTGGTTCGCTGGAGCCCCAAATCTTTAGAAATGGCTTTATAACCTTTTCTGATAGATCTCAATTACTTTCTTTCTCATTTGTTCCTGAATTTCTTTGGATTTCAACATGATGTGTAGCTTTTGAGGATCTTTTGATCTACTTCAATTTGTCAGGCAGGTCCTATTTAAGTGATTTCTTGATTGCGAACAGGTGTGGCAGTAATCAGGCCTGGGTATGGCTAGAGAAACTGAACTGAAAGTGTGACAAACAATAATAAAAAAAATAATAATAAAAAAAATCAGGAAGGGGGCCAACACTTTTTCACACCACTGTATGTAAACAAATTGACTTTGGATGGGTTGTTTTAGAATATTGTTACAAATAATGTTAGTATTGACGATTTAATGGCAAGCCAACATCACAAGTTGGCATTGATGTAATGGTTAAATGAGTTGAATACATCCCAAATAAAATGGTAGAAATTAATATTCCATCAAAATCTAAAAAAAATTATGTGTACTGTATAGGGTCACAGAGTTGCTAGAGCTTACTCCAGTGTCCAAAATCATAGAAACACTCTGGACAAATCAAGTCCATCACCAAATCTCAAATACAATATTATTAAAAAAAATTCTTTCACACAGATAGGGAAACTCAACTAGAAACATGACATCCATCATCGTACTGTTCTTAGTGAATCTATTATGTAAGCAATCACATCTTGTGTAGACATGGTCTAAGAAATCAGCCACTATACAAACTCAGGGCTTGTCAAACCTGTGTTGTTAAATGCTAATTTCTGCCTTTCCTCTACACCAGCTGCATTTTTACAATATTAGTTAATAAACTTTCCCAGCCTACATCATGAAGGCAGGTCTAAAGGCACAGCCCACCATACCAAACGACTGTCTTACAGGGAGGGAGAGAGAGAGAGAAAACTAGGGCACTATTATCTGGCCTCTTTTTCCAAGCAGAAGCAGAGATTTGTGGACAGCGAGCTGGAGTGAAGAGTCGTGTGACTTTTACCTTTCCCCTTAGTGCCTGAGAAGTAAACGAAACCAAAGGCGTCGATTCAAGGGCAGAGGTAGTTTCGCAAACTTATCTTCAGAGGCCACCATGCTGGAGGACAAGAAGACCAAGGTGAAGATCACCTTTCTGGTTATCCTGGTGGGCATCTCTTCCATGTTGGCGGCGGTGGTGACGGACCACTGGGCGGTGCTCAGTCCCAGGGTGGAGCGGCTCAACACCACCTGCGAAGCGGCCCACTTCGGACTCTGGCGGCTGTGCAAAAAGAGCATCTTCATTGTGGAGGAAGACCCTCAGGGCAAAGGCTGTGGCCCTATCAGCCTGCCAGGAGGTAAGGAAGTTCACATCCAAGTTATTTCTCATGAACGTCATTAGCACATGTCCGACCGTTTCGCCGACGCAGCCCGGAGGCATGGATCTGTCTTATGTATGAAGTATTTGGAAGGAGCACATCATTCATCTTAAATCTTGTAAATGGAAATCGTATAGCAGAAGCCAAGCCAGGCATACTATCATACTCTTACACAGTGCAAAAAAGTTAAAGGTGGAAAGTTTTGTTTCTCCTTTGGGTGAGAGTGTGCTTCTCGAATTGCATCACAAGTGTTTTTGAATTGCTTAGCGAGGTCACCAACCAGAGTGCTAATAAATTGAACGGGAGTCGATTCACTGTTTCTGATGTGATTGGGTTGTTTAAGGCTGTAATAGACAGGTTAAGATGATTTACGGGCAGATCTGTGGATATGGAATAATGGAAAAGCAGATGAGCTGAATCTACCTGTGGGAGAGAGGAAATAACTCGACTGATCTTGCGCTGCTCTAGGGACCGATCAGCCTCATTTCATTTCTGCACCCAAGCTCACAAGGTCAAACAGATTGAGGAGATGAAAAGAGAGTGAAAAAGTAAATTCACTTGTATTCTTTGAATATTGAATATCTACCTTAATACCTTCTGATCTGCAAATATACTTACTTCAACACTTAAGGCTTGAAAAATACAGAAGGTATAGATCAAATGTCACACATATAGAGTGGATAAATTAAACAGAGGGCTCAGACACCACAAAAACAACTAGAGTAAAGAAGGTAATTGGATCCATGCTCTCACCTGTGTAATCCAGGGTGCCATAAAATCAGCATCCTCAGGAGGGACTGTGAGGATAAACAGAGACATCCGTCCCACCATGTGTTGCTGTGAATGTCTGGGGAAGATCTCCTCCATAAGGCCTCAGGATTTAACATCAACTATGGATGTTGAAGGCAAAATGAACAACAGCCTACAGTTCCAATTGGGTGAAACCATAATTCTCCAGCAGGGTTACTCACCGGGTCAGAAATTCTTGTCTGAAATTGTCGCACGTTTTAATTCACCCGTCTAATTTTCTGTTTTTCGCATCCATATCAAGCATTTTGAGAGGTGTTTTGACAAGTCAGAGTCACCATACAAGTGAACACCAACATCCAGAATGGCGTCTGTTCGGGATAAATCAGTTCACGGAAATTGGTGTATCCTCCTTGATAAGGAGGTAGAACTCTTATTCCTTTCTATGCAATCTCAGGATTGGATAGACCTGGATATCTCTTCCTTTTTCTCTTTTTAAAAAGAGAGAGGACTCAATGTGGAAGGTTTCTGTGCATGACAGTTTTTTAGGATGATGAATACGAAAATTGTGGATTCCTTGTCATTCTCAGCCTCAGTATGAAGCCTCAACCTCATATGCCTTTGTACCATGGACTGAAGATCATTCATTTGAGGCATATTTACTGCACACAACATTGCAAGAGCTTTCCTAAAGTGGCAAGCTCCAATCTGATTGACTTCATTCAATTTCCCAAAATCAATTTTACCAAAATGGTGCACAGGTTTTTGCCAGTCCTCTAGGAAACATAGCTGCTACAGTAAGAACTTCTGGAGAGAAGTCGAAGGTTTGCTTGCATAGCTAATCACTTTGAGCCATGGTTTTCAAAAATGTAACAGTTTTAATGGATTAATTCATTTCCAGAATAAAATTTCCCTGATGATTTACTCACCCCCAGGTCATCCAAGATGTTCATGTCTTTCTTTCTTCAGTCGAAAAGAAATTAAGGTTTTTGAGGAAAACATTCCAGGAATTTTCTTCATATAGTAGACTTCAATGGGGGTCAACAGGTTGAAGGTCCAAACCCTACCTTTACTAACACTTAGACAAAGAACTAACCACACATGACTAACCACACATGACTTTTCCAATGTAATTTTTCCAAAGCCAGTGCAAGACGAGCATTTGTGATTAAAAAGTACAAAAAAGTTTTTTTAGAAAATGACACTACAATGACTCACTACATTGGATTGTGCAAAGCTGCACTGAAACTGGAATTTGGACCTTCAACTCGTTGATCCCCATTGAAGTCCACTATATGGAGAAAAGTCCTGAAATGTTTTCCTCAAAACCTTAATTTCTATTCAACTAAAGAAAGAAAGACATAAACTTCTTGGATGACATGGGGTGAGTAAATTATCAGGGAATTTTTATTCTGGAAGTGAATAAATCCTTCAAGACCTTGTAGCAAGTACATACAGTAACTTATGCCATTATTCCCTCAGATCTAAGATATAATTCCAGAGGTTAGATCATTAATCAAAGTCAAGAAAATAGCCAATAGCTCTGTGCTTCGTCAAACATTTCCTGTATGACACTGCACAGTACCAGCACTATTTACCAGTGTGCAGCATGAGTTTTCTCCAAACCGAACCCCGCAGCTCTCACTTTAGACCATTAGGAGATAAGCAGTTCAATCAGGTGGTGGATTGCAGTCTTGGCAGACACCTACTGATATTCCTGCCCCAGTGGGAGAATTTGTGCTGGCAAGGGTTAGGAAGCACCTAACCCTGAGGCTCCACGGACACCTTGCAGAGTACAGCCATTCAAAGCCATGTCCTTTGAGACAAGGTGTGGCCCAGTTCACACTACCATAGTACTGCAAACACCACTGCCTGGGGAGTGGTTAGATTTGGATAGCCTCTTGAATTGCACACAAGAAGCCATGAGCCAAAACATTAGCATTTAAGCAGTTATATTCCTGCTTGCTCAATGATTCTTGGCTTCACTCCCAGACCCGCTTCTCACAGAGAGAAAATAAGAGCTATGAGTGTTGGCGAGACTCATCAAGTTCTTCGAGGGAATCTAGCATTTCACACTCATTCAACCCTCAGTTCTGTTAAAATGTCTCTCGATCTTCCCAGTGGAGTTAATTACGGTAAAATAGCCATTTTAAGTGGCTTGAAACAAACTTGAAAATGGAACCACTCAGAGGATTCTGATACAGTACTGTAAGATATAATTGTTTAAAGAAATAGTTAAAGGGATAGTTTATGCCAAAAATGAAAATTCTGTCATTTACTCAGTGACCCCTGTTGTTCAAAACCTGTATGACTTCCTTCTGTTGAAGACAAAAGAAGATATTTTGAAGAACGTTAGCTCCATCAGATAGCATTGTCCCTTGTCCTTGTTACCAAAAGCATTGTACCAAGATTCTTAATAAATAACAATTTAACCTTTAGTTTGTTGTTCACAGAAAGTTATCAAAACACAAGCCATTTTTTGCAGCATCTCGTTTAGGACATAAAAGTAATACGCCACTTAAATCTGTAAAGGGTCTACTTTTATTGTGTATACTCACCATATCAACAAAACTTTGTGCTTTTGTAAAATAAAGAAAATAAACAGAGGACAACAAGTCCAGTTTTTTCTATCAGAGCTCATAATCTCTAATTTGATTACGCAATCACTCGGAAACTTTTCATTTTGGATGAAGACGCTGAGAGGACTCTTTTTTTTTTAAATTTATTTGTAATATTTTTTTCTTTATTATGATACGAGAGTGGAAAGCAGACACAAAGTGAAGTGTCTTCAAGCCAGGATTCGAACTCAGGACACTCAGGACCCATGATACAACCTTGCCATGTGTCAACACACTTGCCCACTAGGGCTTTTGTCATTTGTGGAGTTTATTGGTCCCTAGTCACTGTATCATTTGTTGTGAGAAAAAAGAGCCTTGCGAAGATCCAGAGTGCTTCACTGAAGAAAGAATGTCATTTGTTTTGAACAACACAAGGTTAATGATGTGGGTAATGACAGAATTGTTATTTTTGGTTGAACTATACCTTTAATTCAATTCAAATCAAGTTTATTAGTATAGTGCTTTTCATGATGCGAAGCAGCTGTACAGAAAATTTAGGTTTCTACAATATATTTAATAGCTTACTAGTGGAGACTTTGTCAAGTTGCTGTACATATGGCACAGATGTTTGGTAAAATCACTAAA
Source organism: Garra rufa (assembly GCF_049309525.1). Classification (NCBI taxonomy): domain Eukaryota; kingdom Metazoa; phylum Chordata; class Actinopteri; order Cypriniformes; family Cyprinidae; genus Garra; species Garra rufa. The sequence goes on from NC_133361.1 coordinate 56,168,022, forward strand.
TGACGTAATCAAACAGACAAATGAACACTATTCACAGTAATGATTTGTTCCAATCAAACTTATAGCACAATTTCAAAGTGCTATATGTTGTTTCAGAGCTGGCATCATCAGAGGTCCTCTGAGGGGTTGGCATCATCTCTTCTCCGGTATTCTGAATCCAGACTGAAGTTTGTGTAATTCCTAGTTACCATGGGATGTTAATCCCATGGCAGAAACAAATAGAGAAATAATTAGCGTAGATACTGTTCCATTGATGTGTTAATGTGCATTTGATCAGGTGTAGCTGAAGTTTGTACCTGTGTGTTGTGGGGGCTTTATCTCAGTTTGTAAGCCAAACTTCTGCAAAGGCATGGAGGCCCTGGAGGAAGTCACTTCCCTTGTGTGACCCAGATATAAGCACCCTTAGCGGGTACGCTGCTTAAAAGTGTCCTCCTCCTCTCACATTGACCCAGAATCTAACGGTCACTCTGCAAGTGGACAAAAGAGGACAACTCTGTTTGCTTGAGCTACTGCTCCATATTTACCAGAATAAAATCAGCACAGCCACCTCACACCGGTCGAAGAACTCACTCTGAAGGCAACTTGCCATGCCCAGTGGTCTGTTTGCATGGGCCCCAAAAGGGAGAGAGCTTTAATCAAGACGTAAAAAACTAATATGACAGCCGCTGCAACCCAGCAATCGACCTCCTCCCTGAAATAAGTGCTTCCATTAACAAACCTGCGAGGTCAATGATACGCCCCAAATCACTATTTTCGGCTCCTCGTTTTGCACGCCGGCGCCGCTGAACTGAAGAGACTCACGCTGTTCCCTTTGAGCTTTAGGTACAATTATGCTGAAAAACAGATATGCCTACATGGAGAGCAAGGTCTCACATTCGATGCATGCCAGGGGGAAAAAATGACAGATTTGTCAAGAGCGGTCCTTTTATCTGGGACCGATTCGTGATCGCTCTGTCCTTGTATGTCTCCGTCAGATAGATGAAGGACGCTGACAGGCCTACCGAAGCAAGACAGGTGAAGAGGACATGAAAAGACAGCCAGTGGCTTGGAAAACATGGAGGCATGTCAGTGAATCTCCACAAAACACACTCGACAACTCTTGATTGCCGCAAAGGGCTCGGAACACAATTAAATCAAGTCTCGCGTCGTGGGCTGAGGGTATTGAAATGCTAACTCAGGGCTATTTACGCCCAGACAACTGACCACGACCCAACACGTGTACTAGCTCACACATGGCACCGAACATTACGGCCAGAGGCTCTCAGAGGCCAATTGTGAGATGAACTCATCCGCAACAGCTTGCACTAAGGGCCTGTGATGGGAATAGTCAAATAAGCTGAGTAAATCACGGTCTAAAGCAGCATGGCGCGATGCATCCCAACCCCTCGCCGCTGTCAGTCTGCCTTTACTAATAAAGCTAAGACCAGCCTGTTGCTAGGTAACCTATACATAGGCCTCCCCCAACCCCCCACTTGTGCTGGAGATTCTTGGTCCAGCGTAACAAACAGCTCCTCTGTCACGGCATGGGGGACGCTGAGGTTACTTTATGAGTTTAATCTAAAGAAGAGGTTCCTACATATGAACTCTTATATAATGTGACTCTTCCCATTGCCCTGGGAGATTTTGTGGAGCGGTAACCTGATGAACACATGGGCGAGAAGCTCATTTCTGTTAATTAGCACTCGGGGAGGGGGGGATGGGGGGGGGGGGGGGGATATGAAGAAATTGTGCAACACAAAGTCTTGTTTTGTTATGTTACGGAGGGATAAATAATGCTAAGTAACAGAGCTTCAGCTAATTTGCCTCCCTGTTTAAAAAACGCATGCATAATGTCCACACTTACAGGATCCTGTCACGAATAGGAGCGGGACGTAATCACATGCCCGCTGCATATAATTCGGAATTCATGATCCATTCGATTGACACACACGAATGCCTGGCTTGTTTTGCGAGCACGCGAATGGTCTCTGGGAAAATGTCAGGCGGGCTCATTGGTAGTTTGGCTGCATCGTAACGACAGGCTACGGCAGCACCTGCAACCCTCAGCTACAATCACTGTTTTCATCTTGTTTTGCAGTCAAGAACTGCTCCTACTTCAAACACTTCACATCAGGGGAAGAGGCTGAAGTTTTTGAAGTAAAGACTCAGAAAGGTAAGGTTCTCCCCCTTTGAAATCACGTGAGGATAATGTGAAGGTTTTTACTTAAAAACCAAGCAGAAATGAGAAGTGGATTAGGAAATTAATAAACCATCCTCAGTGTTGGGTAGAATACTTGCAAATTGTAGTCCGAATACCAGTGAGTTATGTAATCAGATTACTTTTTTCAAGTAACTAGTTAAGTAACACATTACTTTTTGATTTACCAAAAATATCTGAGTAACTTTTTCAAATAAGTAACACTAAAAAAAATTTATTTTGTTTTTCCATTTATTGACTGACAAGTCTCCTGTCCCCATATTGAGAGAAATCATAAGTACAGAGGCGTTGTGTGCGCTGTCTAAACATGATGTTACTGTAGTTCTAGATGAAATGTGAACACTGAGTCATCTCACTTGCAAAAAACTGATTCAGAATTCATCAAAATGAATTAAAACAGTGAAATGCAAACTCAGAATATGACATAAACCTGCAATATGTTAAACAACACAAGTTTCACCAGTTTCAACTTAAAAACTTAAGTTTAGCAGCTGCATTAAAATTTTAAGCTCAATCAACTTTAAAGTACAAGTAGTTTCAACTCATAAGTTAAATCAACTAAAAAGTACAAGTAATTTTAATTTTATTGTCGTGAGTTCAAATAAATAGTAGTTTTAAGTTGATTTAACCTAAAATTTTAAGGCAGCTGCTGAACTTACGTTTTTAAGTTGAAACTGGTGAAAACTTTATTCAGTGTGTTAAATCCCATTTTATTAACCAATGTCATCTTTGCTGCTGACCTCTGATGATCCAGTTCAACAATACTAATAAGCAAAAATGACTTTAGATAAACTAACATTTGAGCTTCACTGTTTTGTTTTGTTTTTATTGCTGAAGAGTGTTGAACCTTCTTCTGTTGTATTCTATTGTACAGACGTGAATGCACTTTTCCTTCAACCTGGGGCTTATTCATTTAACTTTTTGGGGGTGAAAGTGCTTTTATATTTGCTAAAAATAGAACTTTTTATATTAAAAACAAACAAGCAAGCCCTGCCCAGATTAAAAAAGTAACGCAAAAGTAACGTAACACATTACTTCCCATAAAAAGTAAAAGTAACGCAATTAGTTACTTTTTTAGGGAGTAACGCAATATTGTAGTGCATTGTTTTTAAAAGTGACTTTCCCCAACACTGTTTATTTCTGACAAAAATTGTAGTTAGTATAATAAAATCCAGTAGATTACGCATTTTAGGTAAAATAATAGGACTACTTTTAAATTACTTTTGATCTAACTTGTTTAACTTAACTAAACCATTCGATAATCTTGTTCTGTACTGATATAAAAATTCAAAGTAAAAGAAAATATATTCCATTCATTGTTATTAACAACATTAAGTGCATTAAACATGACATTACATAAAGGTTTCCCCAGGGTTCGTGAAGGAACTGCAAGGGGTTTAAGAATTTAATGAAAAGTTATTAATTAATGATATCATGAAAATGTCAAATTCAAACGAATCATTTTAAAATAACAAAAATCTAACTAAAAGACTTTACCTTCATGCCATGTAACCAAAACTCAAAAAGACTTTTAAACAAAAAAAACTCAAAGATTTTCTGATTATATATAAGCGGTAGGCTATTTTAGCAAGGAAAATTTAAAAGAAGACTTGTTTTAGAAGAATAATTTATTGCTATTGTGTGAATAAGATGTAATCATGTGTTCAGTAAAAAAGTAACTGTAGTCTGATTTCAAGTATTTTAAAATGTAATCTAATTACATTTAGACACAAATGATTCTGCTTTTCCGAGCAATCTTACTTAAAATTTTTGCCTGATAAATGATAAACGTTAAACCAACCCTGTTAACTTGCAATAAAAGAGTAATACAAAATATAAAAGAGATTTGGAAACAGGCTAATTTTTGATTTTAGGCTATTAAGCTTCAACAACACTCTAGAAAACTCATAGCAACATGCTAAAAACTAACAATGCATAACAAAATACTAGCATTGTGGCATTTTTTTCACATGCACTTATTGCTCCCAAGATTTAATTATACAACATATTGGATAGTATTTCTCTTCTTAAACGGATAGTTCACATTAATTACTCACCTTCATGTTGTTCCAAACCCATAAGATCTTTGTTCATTTTCAGAACACAAATGAAGATAATTTTATTAAATCCAAGAGCTTTCTGACCCTGCATAGACAGCAACGCAACTGACACGTTCATGGCCCAGAAAGGTAGTAATGTGTTGCAAAGACTTACAGGGAAGAGAAGAAATTGTTGAATAAAAGTTGTTATTTTTGTTGTCTTTGCACACAAATAGTACTCTCGTAGCTTCATAAAAATCAAGGTTGAACCACTGATTTCACATGGACTATTTTAACAATGTTACCTTTTCGGGCCTTGAACTTGTCAGTTGCATTGCTGTCTGTGCAGGATCTCAGATTTAATCCAAAATATCTTCATTTGTGTTGCAAAGAACGTGTTTGAAATGGCATGAGGCTGAGTAATTAATGACAGATTTTTTATTCTTGGGTAAACTATCCCTTTAAGACTGGATCTTTGTTACTCTCAGTTAGGTGTAATGTCCACCGATCACAGGCAGTGCAATCTGGCAACCAAATATGGCCATTGGCATTAAATTTTCTGCCTACTTGAGCAGAGCACATCTTAGCTATTTCACGCTCTAGCTCGGCCATTGAGTTAAAGAGGAATAAAGCCCTATCTGAGTTTGATAAAGTGCTGAATGCAGCGAGACGTGAAGCGAAGCACAAATGCTTCATCGCCACGCACTTCCCGAGCCGCATCCTAAAATGTCAATACTCATTCACGCTATTGATCAATCTGTATTACTAATTAATGACACGTTAAATGCAACATTAGTCTAGAGGTCAGACTGATTAGCCAGATCATCTGAATTAGCAAGGTAGATGAAGTCATCCTTCAATGATCTGCTTGCGAATACAAGGTGCCTGCAGAGTTGTATGGTGAATTCAAGTTCTTTTTGTGTAGAACATTAAAAACACTGAACACAAAGAATGAAATTGGATGAACAAATATAAACCTATCAAAACATTAGGGCTGGGTTTTGACACAAATTTTACGATTCAAAAGCTTGCAATTCAATTCGGTTTTGGATTATTTTCCCTGATAGCACACATACATCACCTGCATTTACATCTGGAAGACATATTTTGGGTTCCCAGATAGCACAGGTACGTCTGCAAAATGTCTGTTAAAGATCACTTGATCTGGAAAGCATCTGCTGTGTACAAGCATCTGACAGACGTCTGTAGGATGTCAGTTTTACATACATTCTAATTCATAAACATCTTAAAGACATCTAATAGACATCTTTTTGAAATCTGATAGGAAACATCCTATAGACGAATTGCAGATGTGCAAACACTGTAATAAATACATCTTTCAGATGTAAATTCACAAATCAAATAAAGTCTCTGTGATGTTTGTGAGTTATAAGGGTTGGGTATACAGGTGCTGGTCATTTAATTAGAATATCTTCAAAAAGTTGATTTATTTCACTAATTCCATTCAAGAAGTGAAACTTGTATAATGTATACATTCATTTCACTCATACTGATATATTTCAAGTGTTTATTTCTTTTAATTTTGATGATTATAACTGACAACTAATGAAAACCCTAATTCAGTATCTCAGAAAATAAGAATATTGTGAAAAGGTTCAGTATTGAAGACACTTGGTGCCTCACTCTAATCAGCTAATCAGCCCTTTAAATGGTCTCTCAGTCTAGTTCTGTAGGCTACACAATCATGGGGAAGACTGCTGATTTGACAGTTGTCCAAAAGACGACCTTTGACACCTTGCACAAAGAGGGCAAGACACAAAAGGTCATTGCAAAAGAGGCTGGCTGTTCACAGAACTCTGTGTCCAAGCACATAAATGGAGAGGCGAAGGGAAGGAAAAGATGTGGTAGAAAAAAAGTGTACAAGCAATAAGGATAACCACACCCTGGAGAGAATTGTGAAACAAACCCATTCAAAAATGTGGGGGAGATTCACAAAGAGTGGACTGCAGCTGGAGTCAGTGCTTCAAGAACCACTACGCACAGACGTATGCAAGACATGGGTTTCAGCTGTCGCATTCCTTGTGTCAAGCCACTCTTGAACAACAGACAGCGTCAGAAGCGTCTCGCCTGGGCTAAAGACAAAATGGACTGGACTGCTGCTGAGTGGTCCAACTCATACTTATGCTCATACTTTTCATGTTCATACATTTCAGTTGGCCAAGATTTCTAAAAATCCTTTCTTTGTATTGGTCTTAAGTAATATTCAAATTTTCTGAGATGCTGAATTGGGGTTTTCATTAGTTGTCAGTTATAATCATCAAAATTAAAAGAAATAAACACTTGAAATAGATCAGTCTGTGTGGAATGAATGTATACATTATACAAGTTTCACTTCTTGAATGGAATTAGTGAAATAAATCAACTTTTTGAAGATATTCTAATTATATGAACAGCACCTGTACATCAGGTACACGGTTAAAATTAACTAATTTGTATACAGTTAAATTACGGTCCATTTTATAATAAACGTACAATTACATAACTGCATTTCTACTCCAATTCGTTTTTTGAAATATAAACATTGACAAGGTGGCAGTTATAAAAACGTGAAGATTTTAAAAAAAAATTTAATGAATGCTAAATGGTTCATAAATTTAGCAAAATGATCCTCTTTGGAGCTGCTCATTTTTTTTCTAGCTGACTAACTAGCTTCAGCTAGAAAAACTAGCTTTTTTCCTAACTGACTAACTCTGAGGTAAAAGTGATGTTACGTGACTTTGTTCCGCGGTTGAAACACACTGATTAAACAACGAAATGAGACAGGATACGGATTTGGATCAATTGTGCTTTCTTTTCGCATACCTTCGGTTGTTCATGTTTATTTCGTGCTGAAATTGGCGTTGAAGCAGAGGAGACGATCAGTTGACGTGCGTTTCGTGCTACAGCGATCTGTCACTCCACATTAAACAGCGCCAAAACGGCATCTATTGTTTGAAGATTGTAATACAACCAAGCGGCAACCTCCCGCTCTCTCTGTTGAAACCAACACGGAAGTGACTTAAACTGCAATTCATGGACTGGCCGCTAGAGACTGACTGCAAAAGGGAGTCAATCCCATAGACGCCCCATGTTAAAATGCCCAACTCTACAGCAGAAGAAAATATGTTTACAGCCTGGTAAAAAAGTGGGTTTGGCCTATAGAGCTAACTTCGCTCTTCATGTCAACTGTGAGGGGGGTGATTTTTTTTACAACTCATCCGTTTAAGTTACAGTATATTAAGCCTTAAAGATCTGCATAATTAAGGGCGCGTCCACTTGAGTGACAGGGGAATTCTGCTGCTGTCACCACTGTTGCGCTAGGTGGGCGTGGTTTCAGCAAACAGCTCCACCCACGTCCCGCTTCTTTGCCCATTTTCGGATATCCGGGAGTGACGCACGATGACGCGATTCCAAGATGGCGACGGCCGAATCCCGCCCACTATGAGCTTCAAAATCGCTCTTCAGAAACCTACGGGTGACGTCACGGACACTACGTCCATATATTTTACAGTCTATGAATACATCGGACATAATTTGAAATCTGAGACTTTGCGTCATGTCAAAAGTAGCAAAGCACATAATTATTGCGATTTATTTGGATGCAATTAACTAAAAACGTTGCTGCAAGATCTCATTCACTCTCAGACTCACCGTGTGGTTTTCTTCTGTCAGAGTACAACATCTCAGCTGCTGCCATAGCCATCTTCAGTTTGGCCTTCATGACCCTGGGCAGTCTCTGCCTCCTGGGGGCTTTTGGGAAGGGCAGAGACTACCTGCTGAGACCAGCTGGCATGTTCTTTGCTTTTGCAGGTAAGCACAATGTTAAAATGAGCATATCTACTTTTTTATCTACTGTTTTTTTGTGGTTTGTGTAATTTAACTAGTACGCAGGTACAGTTAGGGTCCCATGCTACTCTCATCTACCCTGAATATTCATTGTTCAAACAATGCTGTGGTATCTGTCCAAGAAACCATGTTATTAGCATTTATACAACAGTTCCTTCTGGTCCTCGAATCTGATTGGCTGAGAGGAGTGTGATATTCTAGTGATAACAGAACTCCAACCGTTTCACCGCTTGTATCACACTGCTTGCGGTATTTCTCACAGCGAGTGTCATGGCGGATGCCCAAATACACTAAAGCCTTGTTCAGACTGTCAGCCCAAATCCGTTTTGTATGCAAATCCGATTGAAATCCGATCATATTTAGGTAGTCTGAACAGCAACGAACTTCATGAAATCTGATTTGGTCAAATCCGTTTCGAGCTACATTCGTATGTGGTTTGGAATCCTATTCAAATAGGATTTCTGCTTTTTCACGTTTTCATGCCACATAAAACGTAAACACGTCAGACGTTTTTGTGGAAAACATAACAAAAGTCTTTGCAGAAACAAGCTTGTGTTGCGAACTGCAAATCAAGCGGGAAAAGACAATATACAGCTAGTATACGCACCTCTTTGAGTTTTGATACCAGTAGAGACGGCAGCACAGAATAATGTCGCACATTCCAGCTTCCTGCATTTCTGCCGCTGCTTTAGAAGACGAAATATAATCCAGCGCGACGGCAACGTCGTCATATCGCAAGACAGCATCTATATTGCAAACTGTATTGCTGTTATTGTTTTTAGCGTTGGCATAATAACGCAACGGCATTACCATAGAAACCAACGCACATTCCGTAAAACGAAAGAACGCTTATGGACACACAAATCGGATTTGAACAGTTGCGATATGACTGTGTGGACAGTCAGTTATTCAAATCTGATTCCATCCAGATCTAGACAAAATCGGATTTGGGCTGACAGTCTGAACGAGGCTTATGATTCTATAAATAATGCTGTTTTTGTGTCACGGAATGTAGTTTTATTAGGTGAAACTGTATTTGTTTATATTGTGAATATGAGATTGAGTTGAAGAATGAATGCTGTATCAGATGCAGGTAATCACACTAAGTCCATCTCCCTCTCATAATACTCTACACAATATACTGCTTTTACTACAGTAACCCGGCTGAAAAAACCAGCATATGCTGGTTAGGTATGTTTTGGTGCTGGGATGCTGGTTTTAGCTGGTATATGCTGGTCCTTTGCTGGTTTATGCTGGTCCCTTGCTGGTTTTTGCTGGTTTATGCTGGTCATGTTGCTGGTTAATGCTGGTCCTTTGCTGGTTTATGCTGGTCCTTGACCAGCAACATGACCAGCATAAACCAGCAAAGGACCAGCATAAACCAGCAAGGGACCAGCATTAACCAGCAACATGACCAGCATAAACCAGCAAGGGACCAGCATAAACCAGCAAAGGACCAGCATTAACCAGCTAAAACCAGCATCCCAGCACCAAAACATACCTAACCAGCATATGCTGGTTTTTTCAGCAGGGAATACAATAAGCTTTCAATGAAGCAACTCCACATTTCTTCGTTACTAGTTCTAAAGTGATGTTTTTGAATTAATAACGGAGGCTTGGGCTCAGCTGTTAAACTGTCAATCTGAGATTTGAATTTGTGGCGGAAGGAAATAGTTCTGCACAAAAGACGATTTTTAAAGACACTCCGTTGTTGTTTCATATATATTTACACACTCGTTCCTTCGAACTGTTGTATAAACGCAATATCACACGAGTAGCCGTGCGATATGGCATGCGATACATAGCATGAGTCTGATTTTGTTCATTTATATTAGTTTTTGTTGTTGTTGATATCCTTCTGTGATACCCTTGTGTAAAAGAAATAAACTATAGCATGCTTTTATAAAAAGTATTTATGGAGTACTCATTAAAAACATTATGTAATGTTTTCTAACACTTTTTTGCATAAAAATTGCATTTTAATTGCAATTAGTTAAAAATGTGTTATAGTTTACATTTATAATAAAAACATTTAGCAGAACTTCAGTGTTTTTTGACCCACTTAAAGGGACAGTTAACCCAAAATTGAAAATTCGGTCAGTAATTACTCACCCATGTGTCGTTCCATACCTGTAAGTATGGAAGCCCGTTTCCACCGTAGAATAAAAAAATAAAAAAGGTAATTGTGACTTTTTCTCACAATTTTACATCTCAAGTTTACATCTCACAATTCGGACTTTTTTTTTCTCAGAATTGCGTCATATAAACTCACAATTCTAATTTATTTTCTCAGAATTGCAAGATAGAATATCAGAATTGTGGGATATAAAATCACAATTCAGAATTTTTTTCTTGCAATTGCGACTTTGTATGTCGCAATTCTGACTTTTTCTCGTAATTGCGACTTTGTATCTCACAATTCTGACTTTTTCTCGCAATGGCAACTTTGTATCTTGAAATTCTGACTTTTTTTCCTCACAATTGTGACTTTGTATCTCACAATTCAGATTCTTTTTTTCTCACAACTGTAAGATATATAGTCACAATTGCAAGTTATAAAACAAAATATGTTCAAAAACGATCCAATGATGAAATATGTTCACAGAATTGCAAGTTCTAACTGCTAAGTACAATTCTGTATAACTTGCAACTGCAAATTTATATCATGCCATTGCGACTTTATTTCTCAGAATTGTGAGTTTGTATCACACAGATATATAGATATAAACTTGCAATTCTGACTTTATAACTCACAAGTGAGTTTATATCTCCCAGTTCTGAGGAAAAAATATCTGAATTGCAAAATAAGTCGCAATAACCTAATTAATTTATTCAATGGCGGAAATGGGCTTCCATATGTAATATCTTCTTCTTCAGAAGACAAATAAAGACATTTGATTTAAAATCCAAAAGCTTCTTGACCCTGCATAGATAGGGGACAGGCATCTGATATAGCATTTATTCTTCAGCTCAATCTCATATTCACGGAGTCATACAAGTGGTGAAACGGCTGGAGTTCTGTTGACACTAGAATATCACAATCCTCTTAGCCAATCAGATTCGACAGCCGTGAGCATTTACACATACTCAAGGACTTGCAGGACGATGTAATTTAACGCTGTTGAATCAATAGCCTAGAAACCCCAGACACCAACCACGAAACCACCACCTTTATTCTCTGTTTAACCTCTGTGACCTTCCTTACCCTCACAGGCCTGTGCATCGTCATCTCGGTGGAGATCATGAGGCAGTCGGTCAAACGCATGATTGACAGCGACGAGACCATATGGATCGAGTACTACTATTCGTGGTCCTTCGCTTGCGCCTGCGCCTCCTTCACCCTCCTCTTCCTCAGCGGCATCAGCCTCCTCATCATCTCCATGCCACACATGCCCAGAAACCCCTGGGAGACCTGCATGGACGCCGACCCAGAGCCCATAGACTAGCTTAGAGTAAGAGAGCAACGCAACTGACACCGGAGTCATACTAGCAGTGAACGATAATAATGCATTGCATTTATAGATGATGATAGTGATGCATTAATATTTTTAACTAAGCATTGACAGAGACGTCTACTTATTTAAAGGGATAGATTATCGTCAAACAGGCTTGAAAACGATTCAATGGGGAGTGAATGATCCCATTAAGGTCTATCTAACATGAATTTTGTATGTTTTATGGTATATGAAAACATTTTTATGTGCATTCATGCTTATATATGCAATAGATGACAGCTTAGAATGTATATTTAGGGACTTGTTTTTAATACGTAAAGTTTACAATCTGATATTTCTGAAACCATGCCGTTGATTCTGATGATGGATGACCATAAAAGTATGAGCAATGATAGACAGACATTTGTTGTGAGGCAGGTTTCGGCAAATACAGATTGCATTTTAAAGTGAGGTGAATCTCATAACTTTACTAGTACAGGTTTTTACTTCCCAGGTAATTTAAGCTGTTATATTCTGTACGCACATAACACTTGGGACTTTCTGCTTTTGAGCAAGTGAATCTCAGAGATCTGCCTCAAGAAAGATTTTTTAAAACCCCACAAACATTTTCTGTGTCGATGTAGTTGAGGCAGGATATATTGAAGTTCTTGTCACTACAAACCCATGAGACCTTTGTTCATCTTTGGAACACAAACTAAGATATTTTAATGAAATCTGAGAGCTTTCTGACCCTGCATAGACAGCAACTCAACAGACACGTTCAAGACCCTGAAAGGTAGTAAGGACTTTGATAAAATAGTCCATGTGACATCAGTGGCTGGCTTTGCTGTCTATGCAGGGTCAGAAAGCAGTCAGATTTCATCAAAAACATCTTAATTTGTGTTCTAAAGATGAACAAAGGTCTCACAGGTTTGGAAAGACACGGGGGTGATTATTAAGGACAGAATTTTTGCGAAAACTAACCCTTTACTAGCCTTTAGTGTAAGACGCACCACCAAATCACAAGTTACTTGAGGCATAATTTAGAGGGAAGGACATTCTTGTTCTCATTTGATTGTTTGTTTGGTATTTTCCAGGAAAAGGACTTAAAATGTGTACATAAAATGAGTATACTTGTATAGAAAGAGTTCAAACTAATAGATATGAAGTGAAATCCACAAAACATTCATAAACATGCATATTCAATGAGCTTATTCTGTTATTCATACAGCTTTATTATTCTGCTTTGTACTCCACTATATTGGACTAGTAGAAACACAGTAAACCAGGGTTTTAAAATGGACACTGCTGTCGACAAATGGACATTTCAAGGTATAGTTAACCCAAAAATTAAAATTCTGTCATGAATTACTCACCCTCGTGTCGTTCCAAACTAGTAAGACCTTCATTCATCTTCAAAACACAAATTAAGATATTTTTGATGAAAGCTGAGAGCTTTCTGACCCTGCATAGACAGCAACGCTACTGACACGTTCAAGACACAGAAAGGTAGTAAGGACATTGTTAAAAGTCCATGTGACAGTGGCTCAAACAACATGTTGTAATGCTACAGGGGTCATTTTTGTGCGCAAAGAAAACTAAAATAACGACTTTATTTAAATATAGCTGCAAGCAGTGATTACCGGGGTTCAAACATTTTAAAGCATTTTAGCACATATGAAAAAAAGACATTACTTAGCAAGCTTGCAACCACCTAAAATCAATTTAAAAAAGCATTTTTTGACAAGTAAGGGATAATGTACAGGCAGCCGGTAGTTATCGCAGAAATAAGCCCCGACAGTGTGATCAGTCTTGTATCACACTGAAGGGGCTTATTTCTGCGATAACTACCGGCTGCCTGTACATTATCCCGCTTATTACACGGCTACTTGCCACATAAGGAAAAAAACTGGACATGAATATGAATTTGAAACCTTTTATTGGCATATTTGTTTTAAATTAACATTTTTATCCTTCCGCGAAACGATATAGTACCACGTGACTAACATTCAAACTATGTACGTTAGTAAGACAATTTAAATAGATTAATGTCGAAATTTTCCATTGTTAATTGTGGTTGTCCAGTGTTTGTCACAAGATGGAGCCAAATGGTAATCTTTGTTGGCACGGAGGGATTTTAAACATACAAGTAGTAACGGCTATGCGTTATTACTTTGGAGCGGTGATTATTTGAAAAGAACGAACCTGCAAATGTCTCAACTGACCAATCAGAATCAAGCATTCCAAAGAGCCGTGTAATAAATCCAGATAATTTACCATAGAAATAGTGTTTCGTAACATTGGTGCCTGTTAAAGTGCCAGCTGTTGTCTGATCTCCTTAAAACTTGCATGTTTATTTAGAATGTCGCATATGCTCACCAGGGTTTGTGAAGTTTTGAGTTTTCATTTAGGCTTTATAGGATTTTGGGTCCATTTGGAAAGGCCCCTTTTCGAAACGACCCCATTATAGCTTCCTGAAGGGTAAGTTTCAACATTTTTGTTGACAATTATTGACCCAGAGAATTACACTGCAGTGCTTTTTTCGAGACCGAGCGAAAAACCAAGGACTAGTTTGCAAAAGTAGGTTTTTCCACATCTTCTCAATCATTTAAGTAACGATAAACATAGCAAAAATAAGAATGGCAAAATTAAGACTCTCTCTTAATGAGAAAACACATACAATGAGAAAGCAGATGATGAAAAGTAGGTGTTCTATTCCAGACAAGCAGCTACTGAACTGCTGTTAACTTTCGAAAGGATATAAACTACAATAGGAAGCTGTATTATATACCTTAGACAAAATGACCTAAACAGCTTTTTGAAAAAGTGACACCTAACCCTGAGTGCGTTTCTGTCCGATCTTTTCAAAACATTGTATGTTTGTTTAGAATGTTGCATGTGCTCAGACAGTTTTGTGAAGTTTTGAGTTTTCATTTAGGCTTTATAGGATTTTGGGTACATTTGGACAGGCCCCTTTTCTAAACGATCCCATTACAGCTTCTCAAAGGGTACATTTCAACATTTTTGTTGATAATCATTGACCCAGAGAACGTTGTACCGTTTTTTTTTTTTTTTTTTTTTGAGACTGAGCGAAAAAAAAACAAGGACTAGTTCGCAAAAGTAGGTTTTTCACATCTTCTCAATCATTTAAGTAACTGTTTGATTGACAGCAGTGGTTCTAGAGGCAAAGTTGCTCAGAACAAGGAGCTCTATTGTGTGACACGAATATTGTGCGCATGTGTGGAAAACCGCACAACGTACAATTGAGCACATTCTTGAAAAATGCAACATCGCCCCCTTGCAGGGACTTTTCTTTCAAATTTCTCCACAGACCTTTTAGGCCAACAGAGTTTCATTTTGATCGGCCTCCGTTAACCTAATAGGTGCTCAAAGTTCATCAGCTAGTGGCAGGCACGTTTTTTGAGATACGCATATTTCCTCATAGACACTTGTGGCACTTTGGATCAAGACTGTGCACAGCGACTTTCACGTTGATAGGACAAATGGTTGTATTCTCGTAGCTTCATAACATTATGGTTGAACCACTGATGGGACTATTTTAATGATGTCCTTACTATCTTCCTGAGTCTTGAACGTGTCAGTTGCGTTGCTGTCTATGCAGGTCAGAAAGCTCTCGGATTTCATCAAAAATATCTTAATTTGTGTTCCGAAGATGAACAAAGGTCTTAGAGGTTTGGAACGACATGAGGGTGAGTAATTAATGACAGAATTTTTATTTTTGGGTGAACTGTCCCTTTAAGATATTGAATGGTTATAGGTTACATGCATTTTGAACATAGTTAAAGAGCTTATGGATATGGAATGCCAAAAATAAGAGTCTCTCTTAATGAGAAAATAGTGTTCTGTCCTAGACAAGCAGCTATTGAACTGCTGTTAACTTTCGAAAGGATATAACTACAACATAAAGCTGTATTATATACATATTTCAGGCAAAATGATACCTAAACAGCTTTTTGAAAAAGTGACACCTCACCCTGAGTGCATTTCTGTAAGCTGTGGCCAAATAATGAACGCTCATTTTCTGTATATATGCTAATTTACTAAAGCTAATGTAGTACAAAGATATCAGTTTGCTTTATTGCTAATAGCTTCATTAAAACGACCAGATTTTGTTTGCTTCGTGCCTTCTGCCAGCACTAATAACCATTTCCTGAGCATAAGTTAATATATTATAGCTCTCATAATGGTTCATTTTTTTATATCCTGATCAGGTGAGCACAACAAAACCTCTTTGTTGCTTATTAAAACTGAGCATTTTGATATCCGATAACAAGCAGACCTTCTGCTCAGTTGGCAGCTTTGCATTTTTCCATGTATTCGCAAACATAATAAAAATGTGGTATTTCATTGATGATAAAAGGTTTGATGTGAATTTCCTTTTTGCTATGTGGAAGAATAAAGCACACAACTGTCATCTCATGTATTCATTTATTCATATGTACAGTTTTGAGAAAAGTCTGTCTACATCTATACAACTTTTTATAATATTTTTTATCCGAGTCAGTTCACCACTCAGCAGCAAGCACAAGAAAACACACCAAGGAACTGAACATCATAAAAAAATGCCAGCCGGGGGGGAAAAAAATCACTTCAACAAGTTTTACTTCTGGGAGTGGATGCAAAGAGAGCGGACGTAATTACAGGAAAGACGGGCAGCTGAGTGGTCAACCGATTCATGGTGTTTTTAAAAATCTTTTTTTTTTTCTTCCATAAATCTTTTTTTTTTTGTTATTGATTTTTTAAATGTTTTTTCCCCAAATGTTTTGGTGTTTCATGATATATATATGCTGATTCGCTTTTGTAAAATCACAGATGCCAAACTGTAAAAGAACCAACTAGTACTAAAGCAAGTAAAAAATAATAAAACGCAAAATGTCTAACTATCCCACAAAATCAAAAGACATTTTTATTTGTTTTTTTTTCTTTTTTTTTTTTAAGATTGTTATTCTATTTTTTTCAACAGTTTTCCTTTTTAACAGGTGTATATAGTTCATATATATTGACTTATTTAAAATACGTGTAATAGCCATTGCTACTGTTTGAACTGCCTATGCTAAGTTCCTGTAACAGAGAGATAGGATCACTGTTCTTCTTGACCTGCTCGGGCAGCGGCCGGGGCTTTGGAGGGGCTCGGAGGGCGCTGGCGTAGGACATGGTCGGGGGCTTGGAGTTGCTGGGCCCCTGGGGGCCCCCTGGGCTGGTGTTGCCCCCTCCTGGGTCAGGCGGGGTTTGCTTGCTGGGCATGAGGGGTGGGAACTGTCCGTGGTGCTGGAGAGACGCGGCGCTGGCGGGATGAGGCGACTGCTGCTCTTCTGCCACACTCATCGCCTTTGAAACTGTGGAACAGTTAGCGCACGTCATTATTACTTCAGCACAACAGGATCGAGTGCCAGTTATTACATGCATCACAAGTCTAATGTCATGGGTTAATGGGATCACAAGTTATTACAGTTTACTCTGCGATTCTATGGACTTTTCTATGGATGAGCAAAACATACTATTTTTAAAATCAACTCTAAACGGCTGTGCAATAGGTAATAGTTCAAAATAATTTGTACCTAGATGTTGCAGAACAAACTAAAAGATACCAATATGATGATTGAATATTTTTCATAGACATTTTTCACTTTTAGTTTAATTTCAATGATTAAAAAATAATAATGTATTATATTACATACAGTACATTTATGACATGATTACATCAGCAAACCCATTATTTTTAAGTATTATTTAAATAGTATTACATTATTAATTTGTATATTTAAATATTATATTCAATATTATTATTTTCAGCTTTTAGTTTTTCAATTTTAGTGATTAAAACTCGCTTTTCATTAATTCATTAAAAAGAAAAGATATTCCATTACATATATATTAAATTCATGCATTTAAGACTTTTATTAAGTTACTTTTATTATTAGATGTAGCTTTTATTATAAGAGTTTGGTCTAAGATTGGCCTAATATCAGTTTAAAATGTAGTGATGAAAAATAGCTTTATAATACTGGAGAAAAAAAAAAAGAATTGCAATATATTCCTGTGTAAGATAACAACAGTAAACCAGTATTGATTTTGCATAATTTCTATAGTATATATTTATATAAGTAGCTTGTATTTTAATACTTTTGTTTTTTATTTTAGTGATTAAAAATAGCTTTAGCTATTTATAGCTTTATATATTTACATAGTTATAATTACATATTTATATAGATTCTTATTTTTATTTTTTGAAATGGCTTTAATCTTAATAATTTCAGCTTTTAGTTCAGTTTTATAAAAAAATTAAAAACAGCTTTGCAATAAAAAGAAAATCACATTGTATTATATTAGATAAATATGACATGAATATTATATATATTATTTTTATTTCAAGCTTTTAGTTCAATTTTAGTGATTAAAACTAGCTTTTCAATAATTTATATAAAAAAACCCTCAATATTATATTACACACATAAGTATAAGACAGTAAAACCAGTATTATTTTAAGTTCACTAATATAGTATTATAGTAGTTACTTTTATTAGAAGTAGCTTTTATTAAAATATTTTTGGTTTCATTCCAGTTTAAGTTATAGCGATGGAAAACAGCTTTGTAATACTGCAAAAAGAAGAAAAATAATTGCAATATATTCCTATGTATGATTACACCAGTAAAACCAGCATTTTTTTTTATAATACATCAGAAAATTACATCAGTGTTGTTTTTGTATTATACAGCACTTCTTTATATTTTCATAAGTAGCTTTTATTTTAATATTTTCAGCTTTTAGTTTGATTTCAGTGATTAAAAGGAACTTTACTTTATAAATAAAAAAATAATGTATTACATACATATGACTGCATTAGAAATATTTTCTAAATATTTCATATTTTCAGCTTTTAGTTAAATTTTAGTGATTAAAAATTAAAACATTTTAGTATTATTTAATATTTTAGCATTATTTGTATTGTAATACAGTATTTGTTTTTATTTTTAGAAGTAGTTTTATTTTAATATTTTCAGCTTTGTTTAATTTGAATGATTAAAATAGCTTTGCAATATTTCATTTAAAAAACCCACTATATTACATATATATATATTATATACATATGATACAACTACATAAGCAAAACAAGTATTACTTCAATAGCATTACAGTGTTTATATATCAGTAGTAGCTTTTATTTTCATCTTTTAGTTTAAAGTGATTAAAAATACCTTAGCAAAAATGCATAACAAACATTACATAGATTATATACACATGACATATAAATACATCTGCAAAACTAGTATTTTGGTATCATTTATATTGTATAGCAGTACTTATTTTTATTTTTAGAAGTAGCTTTTATCTTAATATTTCAGCTTTTAGTTACATTTTAGTGATTAAAAATAGCTTTGCAATAATTCATAAAAAAATCACCATATATTACATATTGTTATTTATACAATATTACAGGATTTATATAGTATTATAATTATTTATTTTAGCTTAGTAGCTTTTTAAATTTGATTTTATTTATTCATTTTTTCATTTTAGTTTTAGTGATTAATAATGGCTTTGTAATACTACAAGAAGCAGAATCAGAATATATTAAGACATAATTACATTACTAAAGCCAATATTATTTTAGTATTATTTATATAGCATTTTTTCAATATTTTTTGCTTTCATTTTAACTTTAGCTTAAGTTGTTGTGATGGAAAATAGCTTTGAAATACTGCAAACATATTAGCATATTTTTGCGTAATTTACATATAGGTTTTCTTTTAATATTTTTAGTATTTAGAATTTTTGTGATTAAAAAAAATCTTAGAATTAGAATTAGAATATATATATATATATATGAGTTTTAGTCATTTTGGTTTTTCAACTTCAACTTTTTTTCAGTTAGTTGCCTTTTTTAAAGTCTTTGAGCTATACTTTTTATGCAATTTTATTTCAGCTTTATTTTAATCACTGAAACACTAAGCACAACAATAATTTTGACTCATCACTAGATGATTAAAACAGAATAATTGGACAGAATAATTCAACATCTATCCCACGCATGCAAAGCTCAACAAAACGCACCTAAAACCTCCCTGTGCGGGACGAGGTGGCTCGCTCCGTTACATGGAATGTTGTGGAGAGGAGCGGGGCTCGGGCCGGGCCCGCTGCTGCCCAGCCATAGGTCTGCTGAGGGGTATCTGTAGGAGGGCGTGGGGTGGTCCTGAGGATCCAGGCTGTCCGCATACGGCTGGGGGGAGCTGGAGGAGATCCTCCTCTGGTACAGAGGCCGCCCGGGACCCCGTGGTTCATACTGAGAGACAGAAAATGAGAGTGGGAATGGGAAGAAACTAATGCAATCAAAGAGATACTCATTTGGATGCATTTGTGTCCAACCCTCTGATTGAAACATCAAACACAGCGGGAGCTCAATTGAGCGCCAGTGAATTGTAGTCCAATTCAGGAATGATTTATTGTTTGTTGTCCTTTTTCAGCCTGTTATTATATGCCAAATCACACAAGCAGAAGCAGAAGTCCAAATAAGAGAACTTAAGTATACCAAAAGTGTAACTACTGTCATTTTAAAGAAATGTTCCAGGCTTTTTTACTACAAAATGTCGGTATGCTGTCATTACCACAGACAATAATTTCAATGTGTCCTTCAGTGTTTATAAATGTACACAATATATGTTTAAAGTAAATTTACTTACAATGAAAGCCTTGATGAAAAGTGTGTCAAAATATGTTAATGTTTAAAATCACAAATAACGCTTAACGGAACACTCCACGTTTTTTTTTTCTGGCGATTTCACTTTTAGCATAGCTTAGCATAGATCATTGAATCCTATTAGACCAGTAGCATCGCATTCAAAAATGACCAACGAGTTTCCATATTTGTCCTATTTAAACCTTGACTCTTCTGCAGTTATATCATGTACTAAAACCAGCGGAAAATGTAAAACTGCGATTTTCTAGGCTGATAAGATTAGGAACTACACTTCTATTCCGGTGTAATATCAAGGAAGTTTGCTGCCGTAATATGGCCGAAACAGGCGCAGTAATATCACGCAGCACCTGAAAGTAGTTCCCAGCTAGGTTAGCATTTGCTGTGTGATATTACTGCGCCTGCTTCGGCCATGTTACGGCAGCAAACTTCCTTGACTATTACACCGGAATGGGAGTGTTGTTCCTAATCTTATCGGCCTAGAAAATTCGCAGCTTTGCATTTCCACCGGTCTTAGTACATGATATAACTACAGAAGAGTCAAGATTTAAATAGGACAAATATCGAAACTCGTTGGTCATTTTTGAAGGCGATGCTATTGGTCTCATAGGATTCAATGATCTTCGCTAAGCTATGCTAAAAGTGAAATCGCCAGAACAGGAGAACGGCTGAATGGATTTCAAAATGGTAAAACTCAACTTATTCACTTGGGGGGAGTTGGAGAATGAGCCTATTTCCCAAAAATATGGAGTGTTCCTTTAAAGAGGACTCTCTTTAGGGTCTTCATGAAATGTCTACAACATAATTTGTTTATAACTCCTCAAGGGTTGTGTAAAACAACATCCTTTTTACCCTGCCAAAAACAGCTCTGTTCACAGTGACCCTTGTCTCTTTAAATAATACTGAGCTACTGCTCACTCCGCCCCTCTCTTCCATATTTTGTCTTTTTGGTGGCACATTACCATCGAAAACAAAACTAATCGACTGCATCCTCAGTGGCTCTAATGTCGGGAGAAAATGAAAAATCGTAAGTTCACTTTTACATTCAAATACAAAACACCTGCATTGCTTACTAAATGTTGTTTTTACTACAGTTGCCCGAGCACGGAAAAAATGGCAGACCCTGTATAACTGGCTGAGGGTGGAAATATGTGAATACGGGACAGTCCATAGAGACATGGCGCGTTTAGGCCACGGCCAAAATGGGGGGGGGGGGGACAATCCAACTGAAATGACAAGGAAGCAGCTTCCCGCAATACAAAGTCAATGGAGAGCGTTGAATAGCTTGCTCTAAAAAGGGCCTATTTTGACAAGTTTTTTTAGTAGTGCACTGAGAAATTTTAACTAAAGTATGTTATAAACTTCTCTAAAGAATCATATCAACTTGTGGAAAATGGGCATCCGATGATCCCTTTAAAATATTTTAACACCAGTGTTCTGATCAGCTTCTCCAGTAAAGCTTGATATGATTTCAGCGTCTTTAAAACTATTTATATGGAGCCAACTCCTACAGGAACTACCTTGGTTAGTACATAATCAGAAGTTTATCCACCTACATTGTAGCATGATTCAACAAAAATGTGAGCTTTTAAAACCTTCTTGTCCACTTGCCCTAAAGACTTCCACTGAAAGTACATTACAGTAAACGTGTTACTCATTTGTTTTTTTGTTTTTAGAAACTGAGAGACAATTAACAGTTATTTTCTTTGGTAATACACTGAATGATGATGTATTTTTTGTAGGCCAACCCTGAATATGACCCTGTTAAACTCTTCCCACTGGCTTTTGGATTATTGCAGAAAATAGGCTCTGTGACCAAAAAAAGTTTATGATTCTTAAACATTTTGTTCATCAAGATAATCTTCACAATGAACATGAGTTCAGAAATAAAAGCAAAAGTTAGGCTAACTTAAAGTTAGGAAAACTTGTGACTTGGGCGTCGCATTTGCCGCAAATGTGCAATATATGCCTTGATCATATCACACAAATTCACGTCTATTAGCATATTTGCGTTAACTACTAAAATTGAATTTAATTATTTGCGTGATTACATTACATTAGGGCTGGGCGATATGGCCTAAAAATAAAATCCCAGATTTTTTCACAAAAAACTCGATTTGCGATTTAAATCGATTTTTCCCCCCTACTTCTTTTAGCATGTAAAGAAACCCCAGCTTTTCCACAATATATATGGGCACCATATATTTTGCAATATACATTGCAACTGCATCAGTGATCGCTTTCCACCAGGCCCCATTCTTATCATACCAGACACAGTAAATGTTTGTAAGACAAATAAATATGAGATGGGAGGAAAATATATATTTCCATGCTTTTCTCTTGCACTTATATCCTATACAAAAATATTAAATTTTGAACACAGAAATATTAAATGATTTAAAAAACTGAAACGATCTGCCAGCAGGTGGTGGTAAGACACTGATTTAATGACTGAATCATTTCATTCATTTGATTCGTTCGAACGGATGGTTCATTCAAGAATAAAGCAAGTGACTCTTTATGAATGGGAAATTGAATCATTTCACTAGATTCATTTAAAAACGCACGTTCACTCATAAACGAAACACCGCTGTGTTTGAGTGGAGATGCGCAGCGGCTCAGCTGTGACTTGTTTCAGGCCAATTTTGACGATGAAATAGAGCAAAATCAGGCAATAGTGTTATAGTCAGACAATGTAAGTCACTTTATAATAACTTCTTGTTTATTTAACTGTTGTAATAAATCAATATCTCGTTTACAAACTCCCTTAAAAATGATTAAAAGCTGTCACTCATCTTAGTTCGCAATCTCACAAAGCTCTTTTATAATAAAGGAAGCTACTGCCCATTCAGTCTCTTATTTACACTCTCTCTACACTTGAGATACATTAGTCAACGTGCAAAACACATAGAAACCTTTGAAGCTCCACTCAGCGCAAATACAAATATGCTGGTCGGGTCAGTCGCACATGGTGCTCCTAAATATTTTTTCAAAGTCGCACGTAGTAGTTTCTTTTTGCCCTTGAACGGCGGGTCTCACCATTGAGAAATTAGGTCGCACTCTAGAGCCCTGATATGCAAATAATTCGCCATTGTCTTCAATCATCTCTCTACTCTGTTTATTTGGTAAGTGAAATTGTATGTACTGTAATGTAACAGGCTAACTTGCTAGCAAGCAGCTAATCATGTCCCCTTAGTGACTCGCGTTATTTTACCAGAACCCGTTATTTTCCGTTCTGAATACAATATATATATATATTTTTTATAAAAAAAAAAAAAATCGCGATACCTCGATTTAATAAAAAATTAAATCGTCTTAAAACGTAAATTCGAATTAATCGAAAAAAATCGAAAGAATCACCCAGCCCTACATTACATTACAAAAAGTTAATGCAAAGATGCGAATAGATGTAAATTCACGCTGGGCGTCATGATTGAGGTATATATATCGCACATTTACAGCAGATGCAACTGCTAATCCGCATCGCTGAATGCAAATTCGCAAGTTGGTTCGCAAATGTTCAACTTAAGAGAAAAATTCACATGATGTCACGCAAATCGCCAATTCGTAGAGCTTATTGACGCAGGTTGTATCAGAAAATGAAGTAGAGCACTAAAAGAGTAGTTCACTTTCAGAACAAAAATTTACAGATAATGTACTCATCCAAGATGTTCATGTCTTTCTTTCTTCAGTTGTGAAGGAATGGTGTTTTTTGAGGAAAACGTTTCAGGATTTCTCTCCATATAGTGGACTTCTATGGTGCCCCCAAGTTCGAACTTTTAAAATGCAGTTTAAATGCAGCTTAAATGGCTCTAAATGATCCCAGCCGAAGATGATGGGTCTTATCTAGTGAAACGATTGGTTATTTCCTAAAAACATTGACAAACTTCTATATCTTTTAATCTCAAATGCTCGTCTTGCCAAACTAGACAAGACAAGCATTTCAGTTTAAAAAGCATATAAATTGTCTTTTTTTTTTTTTTTTTTTTAGAAAATAACCCATTGTTTTGCTAGATAAGACCCTTCTTTCCTCGGCTGTGATCGTTTAGAGCCATTTGAAGCTGCATTTTGTAAGTTCAAACTCGGGGGCACCATAGAAGTCCATTGGAGAGAAATCCGGAAATGTTTTACACAAAAAACAAATTTCTTTACTACTGAAGAAAGAAAGACATGAACATCTTGGATGACAAGGGGGTACATTATCTGTACATTTTTGAAAAGTAAACTACGCCTTTAAGCAATGGTTTTAGAACACTTTTTGTGCTCAAAGAAAATTAAAAAATGACTTTATTTAATGATTTCTTCTCTCTATTTTTGTTTACCTTGCGCTTAAAGTATTCTCATAGCTTCATAACATTACGGTTGAACCACTGATGTCACATGGGCTATTTGAACCTTTCTGGTCCTTGAACGTGTCAGTTGTGTCGCTGTCTATGCAGGGTCAGAAAACCCTCAGATTTAATCAGAAATACCTTTATTTCTGTTCTGAAGGTTTGGAACGACATGAGGGTGAGTAATTAATGACTTTCAGGTAAACCATCACTTTAATTCCTCAACAAACATCAGCAGTTCGATTTAGCCATTTGTTAGTTACTCATGTATTTTATACTGTAGAATAGACCATGAAAATATCTTGAGATTATTTTGACCGCAGACCTTATTTTAGACATTTAGCCCAAAACCTACTCAAAAAAACCCCCACTGACTTCAGGAACCAAAGTGTTCAAAAAACTAATTTCTGAGTTGTATTACTTATTCATGGAAAAACAAACTCAGTCACCCCTTTGACAGCAGTTACAGCGACAACTGACAGTAATTTGTTGATTTTCAATGAAAACTGTTCATTTGTGGAAACATTAGCATCAGAGGCTGTTAACAAGAGTTCAACTTTATGCAATTATGCAGAGACTACCAATGAGAGTGCAGACAGCGAAACACTGAAGACAATTACACAGAGCAAAGAGAGCCCTCACCTCTTCTACACTGTGCAGGGAGCTCTGCGGGGCCTGGAGCTGCTGTTTCTGCTGCTGGTGCTGCAGCTGCGTGAGGGGGCCCTGTTCTTGCCTGTGCGCCATGGCCTGCAGGCCAAAGGGCATGCCGTGGCCCAACACGTGGCTCTGGGGTAGGCCAGGGTGGGGCCAGTGGGCCTCCTGGAGGAGGTATTTGACCGGAAGAGGCCCCGCTGTGTGCTCGGGCGGCAAGGAGAAGGAGGCCTGATTGAAGGCTTGGTGCTGCTGGAAGGGCTGGCCGCCCATGGGCAGCTCTCGGCTGGTGTCGGGGAAGGAGGGCGGACCTGGAGCTGGGAAGGGATTGGGGCCGGAGGTGTGGTTTGAGCTGGAGGAAGAGGGAGATGGTAAGTCTCCGGGGCTTCGCGGCTGGACTTGACGGTACTGAAGAAGGCGAGACTGAGGAGGGGGCATGTCGACCGGCTCACGCTGCTCATACTGATCTTGAGGGAGCATTTCACGCAACAGACCGGGATACCTGGAGAGGGGGAGATAGATAGAGAGAGAGATGGTTGGAATGCAATACTAGCTTACTACATACTGCACTGTATACTGCTTATTATATTATTTTTTTCAAAAATCTAAGAAAAAATGGCAAAACAGCATGAAACAAACAGTGCTAAACAATAAACACCAGTAATACTACATTGTAAATTGATTTTTATCAAAGTTTTAAAATCATGAAACTTGCGTTTCGAGCAAGATTGCGTTTACCCGCAAAGCGTTTTCGTTCACCCAAAACATTTTTGCATTCATTCACAAAATTGTTGTTTTTGATCACAGGACTTTTGCATTCTTTTGAGAAACCAACACATTTCTGCATTTGTTTGCAATGAAACTCTCTCACAAAGGTCTGCGTTCTTCCAAGAAACTTGTGCACTGTTGTTTTCGCTTGCAAGGATTTTTTCAGTCTTCCAAGAAACTTTTGCATTAATTTGCAAAACTGTTGTTTTTCACCCAACAATTTTTTTGCTCAAAAAACATATTCCCGAGAAAACCTTATGCTTGCTTGCAAAGTTTTTGCATTCTTCTGAGAAATCTTTTGCTTGCAGAACTTTTTCATTCCCACCAAAAAACTTGTGCATTAATTCACAAAACTTTTGCGTCCTTCCGTGAAACTTGCATTCATTCACAAAACTTTTTCTCATACAACACTTTTTTGTTCTCCTAAAAAACTATTGTTTTTTCGATCACAAGACTTTTGCATTCTCTTAAGAAACTTTGTATTCACTTGCAAAAATTGTTTAACTGCATTCATTTGCAAATGTGTTGTTTTCACTCACAAAACTTGTGCCTCATGCTGAGAAAATCTGGGCTCACTCGCAAAACTTTTTCATTCTCCTCAAAAAACTTGTGCATTTATTTGCAAAACTGTTGTTTGCTCACAAGACTTTTGTGTTGCCCACAGAATCGTATTCACTCAAAACTTTTGCATTGTGCTGAGAAAATTTCCGCAAAAAACAAAGAAACTTTTGCATTCATTGGCAAAACTGTTGTTTATGTTCACAAAACTTTTGTATTCTCCCAACAAATTTCTTCATTAGTTTGCAAAACTGTTGTTTTCGCTCCCAAAACGCTTGAGTTCTCCCGTGAAACTTGCATTCATTCACAAAACTGTTGTTTTCGATCACAAGACTCTTAAGAAACTTTGTATTCACTTGCAAAACTTTTGCAATCTCTTTAGAAACTTTCGCATTTATTTGCAAAACTGTTACTTTCACTCGCAAAACTTTTTGGTTTACCCAAGAAACCTGCATTCATTCACAAAACTATTGTTTTTAAGTTACAAAACTTTTGGATTCTCAAAACAAATTTCTGCATTAATTTGCAAAACTGTTGTTTTCGCTCACAAAACTTTTGTGTTCTCCCATTCATTTGGAGAAACTTGCATTCATTCGCAAAACATTTTTTTTTGCTCAAGATTTTTCTAAGAAACTTTTTATTCATTCAAAAACTTTTGCATTCTCCCAAGAAACTTTTGCTTTTGTTCGCAAAAACTATTTTCATGTACAAAACTTTTGCTTATTATGCTTTTTGCTTGTTATGCTGAGAAAATTTGGGGTCACTCGCAAAACTGTTTTGCTTACCCAAGGAACTTTTGTATTCATTCAAAACAAACCTGTTGTTTTCTCTTTTACAACACCCTTTTCGTTCTTCCAAGAAACTTGTGCATTAATTTGCAAAACTGTTTTGAATTCCCCTAAGAAACTTGTGTATTAATTAATAAAATCATTATTTTCACTTGCAAAACTTGCATTCTCCTAAAAAACTTTGTATTCACTTGCAAAACTTTTGAATTATCACAAGAAACTTGCATTAATTTGCAAAACTGTTTTTTTCGCTTACAAAACTTTTGCTGAGAGATTTGGGGCCACTTGCAAAACATTTTTGTGTAATAATTCGCAAAATCTTAGTTTTTGCTCGCAAGACTTGCATTCTCCTGAGAAACTTCATATTCACTCATAAAACTTTTACTTTTTTTTTTTTTTTTTTTTTTTCGCGAAAATTGGATTTATTCGCAAAACTGTTGTTTTTACATACAAAACTTCTGCCTTATGCTGAAAAAAATTGGGGGTAACTTGCTAAACTGAACTTCTCCCAAGAAATTCTAATTAAAATTGTGTTTTAATTCACAAAATTATTATTTGCTAAATTGTTTTTGCTCCCAAAGCCTTGCATTCTTCTGAGAACCTTTGTATTCACTCGCAAAACTTTTGCATCCTCCGAATAAACTTTTGCAATCATTTGCAAAACTGTTGTTTTCACTCAAAAGACGTTTACATTCTCCTGAGAAACATGTGCATTAATTTGCAAAACTGTTCTTTTTGCTTACAAGACTTTTGCATTCTCCCAAAATCCATTAGCAAAATGTTTTCGTTCTCCAACGAAGCTTTCATTCATTCGCAAAACTGTTGTTTTTGCTCACAAAGCTTTTCGTGTTCACTCCGTTCACTTATAAACTGTCACAGTTGCTAATAAAAATGTAGCTTTCTCCTGAGAAACCTTGTGTTAACTCGCAAAACTTTTGCATTCTCTTGGGAAACTTGCATTCATTCGCAAAATTTCTGTGAAGACAAACCTTATTTTGATTGCAAAACTTTTGCGTTCTTCTGAGAAACCTTTTTGCAAAATTTCTCGGGGGAACGCAGAATGTTTGTGATAGAAAGCAAAAGCAATAGAATCGTTTTTTTCCTCTCATCAGATATTCTTTTGCATCATGTCCCTTTAGAAGCATGGAAATAAATACATTTACTTTATAAAATTTCATGGACTACTTAATTCTAGTATTGTCAGACTCGCAAAACAATATAAACCGAGCAGGATAAAGAATTTTCTAACCTGGGCATGGCAGGTCTGGGCTCCTCCTCTGCCGCAGGTCCCATGCCCCAGCCGGCTCGGAGGAGCTGCTGGGGGAGTCGCAGACCCGGCTGGCCAAGATGAGCCAACTGCTGCGCCAGGGGGAAGGGTGCCACACCGGCCTGCAGGAAGGGAGACTGTTCACCCCACTGACCCACACGAGCCTGCTGCTGCTGGCCTAGAGCATCCAACCCTGAGGAAGCCTGACCATCTGTGAAAACACAACAGAGAAAGCCCATGACATGCTGGGAAAACACAAAAGGTCTGTTCACCAAAGCTCACCATGACTACTTCAGCAGATATACGCATTCAAGTTCTCCTGTAAGAGGCTAACCACGGTTTCTGATTATCTTAACGGTTAAGACACCACAACATTTAAGGCAACACTATATTGGCCTGCTGGTTATTTATTTAGAAATGCTTTTCAGGGGTTCTGTAATTCTAATTGTTAGAATGACCATGGATCAGCAATCTCCATGTAAAACTGATTGGGCAAGTTGTAGAGACTTAAAACTTGGAGGGATTGTAGTACTCACAATGTCTGCAACTTCACCAAGACTTGCACTAATTGGGCTGATAGTGGCGCTACAGCAATCAAAAGTACGAAATCGCTCATAACTCCTAAACTGTTAGTCGCAGGCTCAAGTGTCTTATATAGACCTTTTTCCTGAGTAAACGATGAGCGCCGCCATTACGAATTCTAACGTCAGATTTAATGCTTTTCTGTTCCGGTTTCCATAGGACCCCATTCAAATAGCGTCCATCTGTTTTAATGTAGCTAACGTCCGCTGCTTCGTGTCATCTACACACTCATTAAAGTGAGGCACTGACAAATGACGGTCATTGCGACATTGCCAAGTGATGGCGCTATGGAGCCATGTGCTTTTTAAAAACATTTGAATAGGTTTAACATTAGTTTATTAGCTCAGAATATACCCTAATTTGACTAGAAACAATGCAGACCGGAAATGCAAAGCATTCTTTCAGTTAAGAGTCGGACTTACTTCCGTGTTCAGGAAAAACGTCTATAGTTTTGGAATTTTTCAGGTATTTTGGATTTAAGAAAAAACTACTTTTGCATACTTGTCCTAGGTTTTTCACCCAATCGGAACCAAACCAGTATAGAAAGATTCCCTGGAGAGTAAAAATCAACAATAATCAAAAAAAAAAAAAAAAAAAAAAAAAAAAAAAAAAAAAAAAAAAACAGTAGAACTTTTGACTCACCATCACAATGGGAAAACAAAATGTTTGTAAGGGGCAGAGCCACTTTCACTAAAACGCCTATAACTCTTGAATGGAAAGAGATATTTTCAGCAAACTTGGAACACCTACAGTGTAAAAAGTTTTCACCAGTATCAACCTAAAAACTTAAGTTTAGCAGCTGCCTTAAAATGTTAAGTTAAATCAACTTAAGTCATTTTAACTCACACGTTAAATCAACTAATTTTAATTGTAGTAAGTTAAAATGACTTGTAGTTTTAAGCTGATTTAACTTAATTTAAGGCAGCTGCTGAACTTAGGTTTTTAAGTTGAATCTGGTGAAAACGTTTTACAGTACATGTACTAGCTCAATCAGACGTCCCAGTAAAAAAAAAAAGTTTGACCACTTTGTGGTGCCATAACAGGGAAAAAACTGCTATGACTACGCACCCTTTAGTCTGATTGAATAATATGTTTGGTATGAGGACATTTGCGCATCTCAAAAAACATGGCCGCCATCGTGCAAGGTTAATGGATAAGGTTCGTGGAGGCCGATCGGAACGAAACTTGGTGGGCCTGTTTGACTCATGGCCCTAAAGGTCTGTTAGAATTTTGAAAGAAATCGGCCACCAGGTGGCGCTAGTTTTACGGAAGTTTTTCAATTTGATAGATCTCACACTGAGCAACTTTGCCTCGTTTCGTGAAATACTGTTGTCAATCAATAGGGTTGTGACAATAAATCGATGCAGGCATCGATTCTGAGCTTAGATTTTAACAGCAGATAGTGCTCTAATCTAGTTTTTATCCACACACTCAAACGCCCATGAAGAAGAGTGCTAAAGAGCGCTTGTGCATTCTGCTGAGTCATGTAATACTTTTGTGAAGTAGTCCAAGTTTTTTTTTCTCAACCTCAATATAAGCACTGCAGCACAATTCTCTGCTCTCTAGATCAATAATTATCAAAAAACGTTGAACTTTATCCTCTGAGTAGCTACTGTATAACAGGGTCATATCTCTCGTTTGGCTCTCGGCGAATGCGGCCGCATCTTTTCCCTCTCCCTCCCCTATCTCTTCTCACTGGCTTCTCTCTTTGCCCTGCTCTTCAAACATAAAAGGAATTATGGATTTGATCAACTGGTCTCTGAATGCAATTGATACCATCTTCTCGACGAGAAGCCTGGGTTCGAGGGAACCCAACTGTCCTGCAGGAACGTTTGCAGCTAGATACATGATGGACGGGTGGGAGAAGTGGCGCATCGTGTGCCTGGCCGCTCTGTCCCTGGAGGATATTGAAGATATTTATTTTTTCAGAACTTTGATAACAGGGTTTCTGCCGATGGGATTAGGTGGGGCCCTGTGGTATCGACGATTGGAAAAGTGGTCAGTGCGGCTCAAAACCCTACCATGCTGGCCGGCTGGATTAAAACGGTGGGCAGAGCTGTTAGTACTCAGACTGTGGTTACGGACCGCAAACTGGAAAACATCATGGAGAAACTAACGGCTATGCAACAGACCTGGTGACCAGTGATGGACATTAGATATCTGTGAAATTGGCAGATATTGACCAAAATTTGAAAATAACAGATCTTTTCTTTCAGCTCCCCCCCCCCCCCCCTTCTTCAACTTCCTGGGTTTTCAGACTTGACAGGCTTACACATACACACAGTGCAGTATACATGAGTACACAGTTACAGATAGACAATCATTGCCTCCCCCAGATCCCATACCTTTGCGTGCTTTTTACCCCCGATGTGGGTAGGTGGGTCTGTGACCAGCACTGTTATAGCTGCAGGACCGGATGGCTGTTGCCTATATTGGACTGTTTCCACATCCCCTGTCGCAATGTTATGTCTATGTTTATGTGCTTGTTGCTGGGGCTTCTGCCTCCCTTTTTTCCCAATGTATCTTATTTTCTACCACCTCTCGACTGACCTGTCTTCCCCCCAATGGTCGGTGGGGTCCAATTTCTAGTGTGTTGGTCTGCAGCTGCTGTGGCACTGACTGGTTTTCTGTGTTTTGCTCAATGGTTGAGGGGTGTTCTGGAGTTCAGAGTGCATTACTACATGGTTGATCAAGTGTTCTGAGAGTTCTGAGTGCAATTCTATTGTTTTCTGCGTGGTTGATTCAGATCCAGTTCAAGAATTGAATTGCGTTTTTAAGGCTAGCAAAAAAAAAATTCTAACTTGGTGCGAAAAGGCTTTTACACTGTCAAAATCAAACCCTTAGGCACAATACTGTGAAATTTATGAGAAGCTTGAAAGGTTAGAACTTGAACTAAACATACATCTGTCAATGTTGCTGGCAAAGAAAATTCAAAACTGCAACACAAAGCAGCTGGAATAGACACTACGGCACAACACATCAAAGAAGATAAACATGTTTGAAGCATTCATGCACATACCAAGAGTATCGCCCAACAGAGAGTCCAAACTCTCTTCTCCAAAGCTGTTGAGGCGCAGGGGCTGCTGGTGCATCTGTGGGGGAAGGCCTCTCACCACACCCTTCAGATCCTCAGCCACCCCTCCTGGGCCCGCTCCCATCGAGCCCTCGCCACCCTCCAGCCCCTCCATCACCGGAGACTGCATCCCGCGGTGCGCCATTGGAGGTCCGCCGAAGAACGATTGGGGGAAGGAAGGAGCCTGAGTGTGCATGGGGCCCTGCATTCGGATGGGAGGTCGGGATAGTCCGTACTGCTGCGGAAACTGGTTGTTCCCGTGGTGAGGGGGGAAACCGGGATGTGGGGGTCCCAGGTGAAAATTGAGGGCCCTCTGGGCCTGAGGGTCTTTGCGTATGATGCGGCTTCCAGGGAAGCCCATGTTGGACTGGGGCTCTGGACTCTTGTTCTGGACCGACTCCGGGTCTCCCTGTGGAGAGGAGAAAGTACAATCATTACGGACATGTGACGCTAATGGAGGGTGTAACAGAGTGGGAGAATTGAAGTGTTTCGAGCATGCACAAGACGAGTGAAGATAGATGGTCCATGTTACAAGTGCTCTTGTGGGAAGGCATAGTGGGTGGCTCCTTTGATTTATTTCAGATTTAACCGAGAAGGACGTATGATAGATTGATAGATACAAAAAGAGAACAGGCGGATGGATGGTACCTGTTTTTCCTTCAGCTCAGGGGCTTTCCTCTCAGGTGTCAGCAGCCTACAATGCTCCGTTTTTCCATTAACGTCAATTTTCCCTAAAGAATGACAACAAATTAGCACAATACAACTCCAAATGCAGAGCCCCACCAACAGCTCAAAACCTGAGAGTTCAGCAAGTTCAAAAACTTTCACAATAATATTTTACAATGTAATGAAATTGAAAGTAAAGGCAAAGTATGAACTATTAGCCAGTACAAACAGGCCTGATGTGAAATGCATTGATCCAAAGAAACTTTCTGGGTTGGTTTCCATCCACAGTGGATTTCTATGAGGAATTTAGTAATTATACTGAATATTTTACATAAGTGTTTTTTTTATATATATATATATATATATATATATATATATATATATATATAAGGGGTCATTTACACAGAATGCATCTTTGCATCTAAAAACAGTGCTCAGGAATGGTTTTAAAGTACAACATGTTCCCATCAAATAAAACCAATGCCATGCCACCTTGCTACTGTAAACAACAGCTTGCAACGCTTGCCCTGCCTTTAGGGTCTTCTGATTTGTCAACTTCTTTTGGAACCAACATTGACATGGTGTTTTAAAAAAGCTGTAAACAGCCCCTAAGAGCTGCAAAATTTAACCTTTAAACCCTCGAGAGTAGCTTGTCCAATTGAGTTCCATTGGGTCATTCTGTGTCAATTCAGCCAGGCTCAAATTTCTGAATTTGCTGATATTTTTTAAATATCAATATCATGGATGAATATTAAATGTCATGGATGAATTGATTACAGAGTAAGCCATGATTTTGTAGAGGGGGGTCAAAATGTTTTCACCTGAGATTTACAGTCAGATTACAGGGGGGTAAAATGACTTCAAAAAGATGGCAGCATCATAATGTTATTTTTACTCAGAGATTGGTGGGTCTGTTAGTAAAATCTGTTGACTTCCCTTTAGGCATCTTTATTTTTTAGACTCTATATGGTTCGGTTCCAGAGAATTTGGAATTTTAATATGGCTCCAGGAGTAAATTGTTAAAATGTACACACATTCAATAGTCAAATACCAAATGTGAAAATTTTCAGTGGTTGAAAACCACATGTTGGTCACTTTGTATTCAGCTGATACTTATTTTATTTAAAGAATGATGTCTGAAGAAGAAATAATGTTAAAATTAGAATTGTATCTTGTTTCCCTCTACCAAAACATTTGCATAGAACATAGGGTCACACTTTATTTTAGGTGGCCTTAACTAATATGTACTTCATCAGAAAATAACTACCATGTACTTATTGTGGTCATGTTGTATTGCAAAACACTTTTGCTTCTATTAAGGTGGGATAAGGGTTAGGTTTGGGACAGGTTTGGTGGTATGGTGGTGGGTTAAGGTGTAAGGGATGGATCAACAGTCTAACACACAATAAGTGCATTGTACCAAATGATTAATTTAAATCTAAGTACATAGTAGTTAAGGCCACCTAATGTAAAGTGGGACTGAACATAGCTGCCTGAATGCTAAAAGTGCACTGAAATGGCCAATTTGAGCCACATTACCTTGCTCTCTGTAGTCTATTCATAAGATTCTATATTTGGATCAGTTTCAGTGATATTTGGAAGAAGGGATTTTGTTCATTTTAACAGCTTCTGCAGAGTTTAAACATGCAGTATTGTTATATGTTTGAAACAAACCCACACCTCATAGAAAAGTGATGTTGCTTTCTACACACTGTATTCACATCAATAAACCAAGATTTACCTCACCTGGAATAATCTTTAGAATTTCTTTTTTATAGTTTGAACTACATTTGGTTTTTGACCATTGAAAAAGGCTAGGTTACTAATTCTGGACATGGGATTGAACCATAAAGGGCATTAGGGCGAAGATTCTAAAAGAAAAGCTTTCTAGGCACCAGAATCTAAAACCATATTAAGAAAACTTACTTCTTGAGTTACAGGCACAACAATTTTGGAAAAATATTATTTCTGACACTCAAAAAAGTGTGTTCTATAAATTGTTTTGATAGAGGGAAACAAGATACAAATCTAATTTTAACATTATTTATTCCTCAGACATTGTTCTTTAAATAAAATAAGTATCAGCTGTATACAAAGTGACCAAATTTGGTTTTCAACCACTGAAAATTGGTAATATTTAACAACCTGGACACGGAGCCTCATTGAGATCCCCATATCTCTGTGATTGAACGATGTAGGGTCTTGAAAATTTAAGATTCCAACAGAAAAGTTTTTTTAACAACTAGAATCTAAAACCATATTGTGATATCTTTAATACGTCTCAAGTTATAGACACGCAAACTTTTGAAATAAAATATTAATGGCACTCAGACTGGTATGTTCAATGGAGCTGTCTTGACAGAAGGAAACGAGATACATCTCTAGTTTTAATATTATTTGTTCTTCATGCATTACTCTTTAAAAGACAATTAGTATTATAATTTTGCAAACTGACCCACATTTAATTTTTGACCACTGATCAAATATGAAGCCATATTAAAATTCCAATTTCTCTGGAACCGAACCATATAGGGCCTGAAAATAAATATGCTGAAAGGAAAGTTTGTAAATACCCAATATCTAAAAAGGCATTTAGATGTCTTTAATACTTCGAATTACAGGCATGCAAACAATAGAGGAAAAAACAAAAAGTGCTGCCGCCCCATTTTTGAATGTTCACCATGGGCACAAAATTCAACAAAGATTGGTGAAGTCAACAGATTTCACTAATAGAGCTACCAATCTCTGTGTAAAAATAACATTATGATGCTGCCATCTTTCTGAAGCCATTTTTACCCCCCTGTAATTTGACTCTGAATCTCAGGTGAAAATTGCCATTTTGACCCCCTCTAAAAAACAGTGGATTACTCAGTAAATATTCATCCATGACTTTTCACATGTTGGCTTTCACCCATAAGCATGTCTATCTTTCTTCAGAAAAAAATATTACGAAATTCCGAAATTTGAGCTGGGTAGGTTTTTGAAATTTGGTTAATTTGACACGGAATTGTATTATAATGAAAAATTTTTGGCTGTTTTACAATTTTTGTAATTCTCAAAACAACACATCGCACTCTATTCAACTAGCCCAAACCTACTAAACTATATTTGATTCGTTTTTCAGCTATACATTTATCAGCATTAGTGCTCCTTGGGATTCAAAATGATTAAAACGAATACACTTGGTGTTGTAATGTTATACCATTCCCACTGGGCTCTTGAAGTAGTTCTTTCTCAGAGGTGGGCTGCTGGTTCAGGCCTAGAGGCGATGGGTGACTGAACCCATACAGCACAGGGGATGCGCGACTGGCTGCTGGCCGCAGGTTGAGGTTGTACGCGGCCATGGCGGCCTGATGACTCATGATGCGAGGATCCATAGCGAAACGGCTCTGGTAGCCAGGCCATGGCAACTGGTGAAGAGAAGATAAGGTGAGGGTCATACAAGTGTACAGCATGCTCAAGGAAACACATAAGAGCCTCCAAATTCCAACTGACAGTACATGAGAACAGGCTGAAACATCTTAAAAATGAACAGGTTATGGCCCAGAACATACCGGAAGAGGCATGGGCATCACCATATTGCCCCCATAGACAGCGGGCACATAGAGGATGCTGGCTGCTGGGTCGATTCTTTGAACAGGGCTTGGTGATTTGCCGGAGGCTGGAGCTCCGGCTCCTGGTGGAGTAAAGGCCTGAATCGGGTTCCCCATCAACACAGCAGCACTTTGCTGAACTGAAGATACAAAAATGAACCAAAACTGAGATTAAAGGAACCATTCACCCCAACCACATTCACCTTAAGCAAATTAGTGAACACTAATGAGGAAAATACAATTTCTAGACCTTAGTCCTCCAGTTTATACATTTCTAGACCCTTAACCCAAATTTGACTCTCCCCGACATGTTTACCACTGTTAACAAGCAAGCAAGAAAATG
This sequence comes from Garra rufa, assembly GCF_049309525.1. NCBI lineage: Eukaryota > Metazoa > Chordata > Actinopteri > Cypriniformes > Cyprinidae > Garra > Garra rufa. The sequence goes on from NC_133361.1 coordinate 56,204,872, forward strand.
TGTTATAATGGAAAATGGCCCTTTTGGTAGTGGCTGTTTATCTGTTGACAAAAACAAACAGCTTGGCAAAAAATACTTGCACATGTGTGACGCAACACTGATCAATAGTTTTATTCAAACCCTTCTCCAAGTCTTATTTATTCACTGATTTAATTAAAATCTCTACTCGCCATCTGTTGATCACAGCCATTTTTACCACTCATTTTTGATAAGAGATAAATAAGTGTACAGTATTCACATACAAAGATTAATTGTGTGCACTTCCAAGATGGCAATTTTGCAAATGAAGCTCAAATAAATCATATCCGAATGTTTATTGGTGAATCTCACAAAATCCATTAAATACATGCCTAGGTGACATTTCTATGGAAGCCAATTTCCACCACTGAATAATAAAAAATGTGACTTTTCATCTCAGTTCTGAATTTTTTTCAGTATAACGTGATACAAACTTGCAATTGTGACTATTTTTTCTCAGAATTGAAAGACAAAGTCACAACTGGGAGAAATAAAGTCAGAAATATTTCCTCCCAATTCTGACTTTTTTCCTGCAATTCTGATATAAACTCACAATTAGCAGAAATCAAACAAGAATTGCAAGATAATCTGACTTTTCTTGCAAAAGCGAGTTTGCATCTTGCCATTCTGACTTTTCCCCCCACCTAATTCTGAACTTTGTTCCTAAAATGACGTGATATAAACTCACAATTAGAAGAAATAAAGTCAGAATTGCGAGATTCTGAACATGTGAGTTTGTATCTCGTAATTCTGACTTTTTCTCGCAATTCTGACTTTTTTCTCAGAATTGAGAGATACAAACTCACAATTGGAAGTAAAAGTCAGAAATGCAAGATAAAAACTTGCAATTCTGACTTTTTACCTCAGAATTGCATGATACAAACTCAAAATTGGAAGAAAAAGTCAGAAAAGTAAGTTTGTATCTCGTAATTCTAACTTCTTTTCTTGCAATTCTGACCTTTTCTCAGAATTGTGAAATATAAACTAACAATTCAGATTTTTTTACTCAGAATTGTGTGATACAAACTCACAATTGCAAGAAAAGTCAGAAATGCAAGATAAAAATTCACAATTCTGACTTTTCTTGTTTCTTTAAGACTTTTTTCTCCCAATGTTGACTTTTTTCTCAGAATTGCGTGAATATAAACTCACAATTAGAAGAAATTGTCACAATGCAAGTTTGAATTTATTCTGAATTGTTAGATATAAAGACTAAAAACTGACTTTTTTTTTTAATTTCATGATATAAACTCACAATTACAATAGTCAGAATTGCGAGATAAAAATGTTGCATCTCGTAATTCTGACATTTTTTCCTCTCAATTCTGACTTCTTGCAAAAGCAAGTTTGTATCTCACAATTCTGACTTTTTTCTCTCGCAATTTTGACTTTCTTTCCCTCAGAACTGAGATGTAAACTTGCAATTGCTATTTTGTATCATGCACTTTTGAGAAAAAGTCAGAACTGCGAGTTCATATGTCCCAATTCTGAGAAAAAAAAAAGAAATGTGAGATGTGAACTTACAATTGCAAGAAAAAAGTCTGAATTGTGAGACAAAAAGTCCTAAGTACCTTTTTTAAAAAATTTTATTCAGTGATGGAAATGGGCTTCCATGCAATTCATCCCAAAATCAGATTTTTAAAAATATTTTTCATAAAGAAAATTGAGCTTATTTTTTAGACCATCTAGAACTTTTTTGCACTGTGACCTTAATGATATTTAATGACAAATAAGCACATTTACTTCATGCGATTCTCTCAATATTCAGTTTCTTTGTGCACACCCTAGTTTGGAAACGGGTTTTCCTAAACACCTTTTGCTCAATCAGACACAGGTCTGATCTAGAAGCTCTAGCGTGAAACTCTACGCCCTGATACCCCCTCATCTGTACCAATTTCACGGTCATCCCTTCTTCAGATTGAACTGGCCTGTTTGAAGCCCAACACCCCCAGAATCATTACGTTACAGCCACCCCCAAAATGTCCTGACGAGAACTGAACTGCACACGCTAAACACACACACCTGGCTCAAATCATTTGCCCAGACACACGGCAATCCAAGGAAGTGATTCAGAGAGAATTGGCACTGCTGCCACACATTATCGGCGGGATCGTGTTTTGATTGGGCGAGAAGTGAGGCTGGGAGGAAGTTGGATCCACTTGACTGATCTCGTATCTCTCTGACTCCTCTATGCTCTCAGTCTCTGGGTCTTCTCTTTCTGCCTCGACAATCACTCGAGCGGCACTCCACAAACTAATGACCTCGATTTGTTCTGACAGCACTGTCACATCACACCAATAATATCCTCAAACTCTCCAATCACAGGTCAAAGGCTGTGAAAACAGCTCTTTCGTGAGGGGCTAATACAGCTGCTGACCTCTCCGTCACATTCTCCAGGTAACTGCTCAATATGAATGTTAAATGGGTAAACTGAAGTGGCTGTGACCACCTCAAATTATTCTTAAGTGGCTACCTATACAAAGGTTTAACTCTATAGAGTCTGCTGCAAAATACACCAGTGCCAAGGTACAATCTTAAAGCTCAAGACTATTTTTCAGATGGCAGAACTGGAGATATAGTACTATGATTGCACATACAGTACTCATTCATTTTTTGTGTTTACCTTTTGGTGGACCCAAAAATATTAGAAATTAAATCAAATAAATCAACAAATCACCTACATTGCTTTGGTGAATAAAAATTAATTAGAATAAACTAAATAAAATTATTAGTGTTGCAATATTTAAAAATCTTTAACATATAAAACTTGATGAATGCACATGCATTCATTCATAAAGGTTTGAGAGACAGGGACACAGTAATTGTACCAAATATTAAAATATTATTATTAATAACAATATATATTAATAATGTCATTTTAATTCATTCATTCATTCATTCATTCATTCACTCATTCATTCATGTCTGTCTCTCTCTCTCTCTCTCTCTCTCTCTCTCTCACACACACACACACACACACACACACACACACACACAATCAAACCTGAAATTACTCATACCTCTGGCAAATTCTGACTTAAAGTTACTTTTATTCAACCAGCAAGTTTTTTTTTGACCGGAAATGACACAGGCTTCTCCCAAAAGATAAGACGATGTACAAGAGGCATCATTGTGGTAAAAAGTATTTCTCATCTTTTATTTACATTTGAACAAAAAGTGGCATGTCCAAAATTATTCATACCCTTTGCAAACTGTCACAGTCTATGGGAAAATCCAAAGTTCTATACCATTCCAAATAGTCCAAGCTGTTCTAAAGCACCCTAATTACCCTGATTCACTGGGAACAGCTGTTTTAATCAACTCAACAGGTGAAAAACAGAAGCTCTCTGCTGTTGGTTTGTGGACAGTCATGACTAAGACAAAGTAGGTCACTGAGGACCTGCGGTTGCGCATTGTGGCTGCTCACAAGTCAGGAAAGGGCTATAAGACCAAATCTAAATGTTTTGAAGTTCCAGTGGCTACAGTGCAAAGTATTATTAAAAAATACAAGACGTTCTGCACTGTGAAAAATCTCAAAAAGACGACGTGGTCGGAAGCCAAAAGTGACACCTGTGCTGGCCAGGAGGATAGTGAGAGAGGTAAAAATTAATCCAAGAATCACCACCAAGGCCATCCTGATGAATCTGGGCTCTGCTGGTGGCAACATCTCAAGGCAGACAGTCAAACAGACACTGCACACCGCTGGGTTCCACGGACGCAAACCAAGGAGGACACCACTTCTCCAGATAAGGCACACAAAAGCCTGCTTGGCCTTTGCAAATGCTCATCTGGACAAAGAAGAAGACTTCTGATCTTTTGTTTTATGGTCAGATATAACAAAAATTTAATTGTTTGGCCACAATGATGTAGCCTTCATTTGGCGTAAAAAAGGAGAAGCCTTCAACCCTAAGAACACCATCCCCACTGTCAAAAAATGGTGGTGGGAACCTAAATGCCTTGGGCACCAGTGGACATTTCAGCACGACAACGACCCAAAACACAAAGCAAAAGTGGTGAAGAAATGGTTAGCAGACAAAAACATTAACGTTTTGCAGTGGCCCAGCCAGAGTCCAGACTTAAATCCAATTGAGAATCTGTGGAGGGAGCTAAAGATCAGGGTGATGGCAAGGAGACCCTCCAACCTGAAAGAGTTGGAGCTCATCGCTAAAGATGAATGGGCAAAAATACCAGTGGAGACATGCAAAAAGCTGGTCAGCAATTATAGGAAGCGTTTGATTGCTGTAATAGCCAATAAATACTTTTCTATTGATTATTGAGAAGGGTATGAATAATTCTGGACATGCCACTTTTTGTTCAAGTGTAAATGAAAGATGAGTAATAATTTTTTCCACAGTGATGCCTCTTTTACATCATCTTATCTTCCGGGAGACGTTTGTCTCATTTCTAATCAATCTTTAACTTATAAAAAATTAATGAATGCACATGCTTCCATTTATATTTCCTTACAATAATAATACAATAATTATATTAACATTTATTACAACAACATATGTGATATCTGTATAGTACATCCACAATAATGGAGAACAATGCTTGCTTTGTCCCTTTGGATTTGGTTCTTTATTTGTTACTAAATTTGTGTATAGAGAACACGCAATGAGAGCACAATCTCCCAATTAAGAAAATGTGTGAAAATGTTCAAACCTTCAAGAACAAGAGGTCGAAGTGAGACAGACTTACCATAGCCTTCAGGGGGGAAGGGTTCAGTGTGATTGGCCAGCTGTCCTTTCACCTGTGGAGGGAGAGGAAGCGGAGAGTGAATCAGTGCTGGAGGATGAAGGAGCTTGCGTAGGGAAAGTGAGGGGGGAAGGGTGTCTTGCGCATCTATTGTGCTAACTATAGTCACAGGGTCAGGGGGCCGTGCTTCCCCTTTCCGTACCCACTGTCAACCCTGCGCACAAGCAGCGCCGTGAGGCAGCACTGATTTGTCAAAACGGTTACAACGGTTTACTTCCACATGGCCAGGCTGAGATGTTCTTGATACGTGAGTCGGGGGGAGTTGGCTCCACGGGGGTGGAGTTTCGATAAAATGAGGGCAGGGGGCGTTTTGAGGGGGAGGTTGGGAGCGGACACACGAGATTTCCAAGAAATGCATGGCACTAACTAGAAAGATAATCAGTGAATCAAGTGGAACAAACTCTTGTTCTTAGTACATGGAAAAAAAAAAAAAAAAAACTCTTGCTTGTATTTTTTTTCTGCTTTCAACGACTTCCAAATCAGAGTCCATTGATGTGTTCCGCTGGGAACGCGTGCCTTTTCAAAACAGATCAATGTCATTGAGTGCATACAGAATGACATGCTGACAGCATCAACGCACGATTGAGGCGTTCTGCTGGCCCGAGTCTCAGCAGCTCCGAGCACTGCTGCTCAGGGGTCAGCACGTTTGCGGGAACCCGCCGATCACGCTACTTTCAATAGCATGTGATGAGACACTTTCTGAACAAAGCCTGTGAAATTACAGCACAAAATTGGGGATGCACCTGTCAAGTGTTGGATGAAATCAATGGCGATGTCTGTAATTATCACACTCCCATCAAAATACAGCAGAGATGACCATAACATGGTGGTTATTTGATAAAGAATTGGGTTTTGAGTTCTTCCCTTGTTCGTCTGTACAGCGATGCTTGTTTTCGACTGATATTGATATTGTTTCCTCTTATCGACTTTAAGTTCTGGTTTAAGTTGCTGGTGAAATCATCGTTATTGTGTTAAGGATACATTGCGAAAACCGAGAGACTGGCAAGCTAAACAAGAATGTATATTCGATCTAGGAAAACCCAACACGGGGTGGAATTTTACCTTTTTTTAGGTTTTGATACGATATGAAAGCTGGGTTGTAGACCTTTCGAAACTGTTTTTATTTTGTCCATAGCTTGAACATAACAAAAGTTAAATTGGTTGATAGCAATGATTTTCTGGAATGGAATTCTGAGAAAAAAGGGGTTTAAAGTAAGACGGGTTTTACTTTCACTCCATGGGTTTAACGAGAGCTGTCTGTCAAGTCAGGAGCGTTACACTGTTTTCCGCTGTTTATCAAGGGCATAGTCTCTGAACTGTCGATCACCCCTTGTATGTTTAGATTGCACGAATAGTGTTCCTTGTAGTTTACATTTAAAAAAAAACAAACCCAGTGCAAATGTTCACGCATCTTTACTGTCATCAGACTCCTGCTCTTTAGTAACGTCATCATCCGATCCTTCATTTCTGGATGTGAAATTGTCCATTATAACATCTATTAGGACACTGACATCAAGATTGAGCAGACTGATATTTTACTTTACTTTACTAAAAGAGGACAGTGGGGGGCCGGATGCGTGGTGCAATGACCATATCCCATATGAAAACTCAAAATGTTAGATTTCCATACCTAAAATGTATATTTTACAGTCACCCTTGTGCAGATTGATTTTAAATACAGCTAAAGGCTTCCTACCAGTGCACTGTAAAAAACTATTTGTTAAATCAACTTAAAATAATTTGTTACCTGGCTGCTTTAAAATTTTAAGTTCAGTCAACTCAAAAAAAAAAAAGTTTAGTCAACTTGAAATGTGACAACTTAGATATTTGAGTCAATTCAACTTAAATTCAAGGCAGCAAGGTACCTGAAGTTTAAGTTAAAGTTTAACAAACCAAATTTTTGTTAAGTCAACTATCAATATCTGTCACTTAGTACAACTTAACATTTCAAGTTGACTAAACTTATTTGAGTTGATTGAACCTAAAAATTTTAAGGCAGCATGGTAACAAAGTGTTTTAAGTTGACTCAACAAATTGTGTTGAATGTGCTCATACATGATCTTGTAAGATGTCCTTTTATACAGAGTGTGCGTGATTGCGAGAGTGAAAGCGAATAGCCTCTCATTAAATAGAGATTAAATACTCTGCAAACGATAGCGGCTCCCTAATGCGCAAAAATGATATTCAATATTAGTATGATTATGTAAAAAGTCCCTTAAAAAGTCCATCCCATGTTGTCCCCGCACATCAAACCAATCCACCAACATATTTGCCTAGGACTGTTTTGGCTTTTAAACAGAGCTTGATCTGTGCATATTCCTTTCCTGATTCAGGCAAGATGACTTTTTCCACTGTGAAGTGTTCACGCAATATTACAGTGATTTTAGATTCCAAATTGTAAACATTTATGTCCTTTTTATGAGCCATTTTCCAAAGCTTTCTCGCTTCTCAAGGTGGCCATAACAGCAGCTTTTTAAATGCGCTCTAGTCAAATGTGCTCAAACCACTGTACAGTCTAATGTTATCTATTAGTAATAGTAATTTATTGTAAAACAATTGCACTGTAAAACAAATTATTGTAAAACAAATGGAGTATTTTACAGGTATGTTATTTTACCTTATTCTACAGTAGGGAAATTACTACACTTGCAAGCAGGGCCTAAACAATCATTTTGCCACATCTGCTCATGGCTGGTGACTTGAGAAAATTTACCAGCCATAAATATTTCTTTCTGGCCATGAAACTGTTTTTTTTTTTTTCAGTTGCTGCTACTACAATAACTAAACATATTTAATTAAAAAAAAAGTAATTTAAATTTGATTGTACCATTTCAACATTTGTAGCAAAAAACTGAATGGCCCGACTTTAGATTTGTGAAATTATATGCTAAAACCGGCATGAAACAAAAACAGCAGACAGGCTGAATTTCACTCTGACAGCAGGTGGCGCTTGTGGAACAGAGGGAAAAATGCCATTAAAAGCCTGAAGTCAGTTCCCATCAGAAATACATCCATATAAACCCCACTCCAATATTTATATTTTTCTTCAAATAAACAGTGAGCTTGCTCTGCCTGTACAGTATTTATTTTTGTCCGCATCTGTTAATTTTAGCCCTTGCTTGTAAGAGATAAACCTATGAGCTTTTATTTTGATGGAAACTGCAGTTGAGCTTTTATGTTGGCGGAAAACTCCAGCTTCAGTTTTTGCAAGCAGGTTTACAAACGCGTCTCATTACAAATCTAGTGAAATACTGTAAACATTTGCCCATTAAAATGTTGAAAATGATTCTAATGTGAAAACGAAATGTAACTGTTGCGTTCCCAAACGTGGGCTAAACTCACAGCACATTCAAAAACAATGTTTAGCACATTCACTGTCAATAAAAAGAGCTGTTCTGACTCTGAGATGCGGCAAACACCAGATCACGAGCCGCTCGCCTGAATGAAGTGTCCTTTCACATTTTCTGGGTTCATAGATGCCCCGGGAACTCGATTACAGCACTTAAAAATGGAAAAGGTCATATTTTCAAGATATGTCACCTTTAATTGTTTTGTAAATTGGATTAATTTTCTTTCTTTTAATCTTGATGTGAAATATGACTTGAACTGGTTTCGTGAGATAGGGACATTTGGACTTTGAGCTTAGTAAATCAAGCACCCAATAATCCAAATATAACTAGTCCAAATGAAATGGAGGGGGTGAGGAGAAACAGATACAAATTTGAGCTCCAGAAAAAAAAGAGGAAAGAGGAAGTCTCCTCACTCATCTATTTTGGCATGTTTACCTTCCTCCCCTTAGGGCTGACGATTGATTGGCATATTATTCTTTTTGAGGGTGCGAGAGCTCACTTGCATTTAGACGGATGCTCTCCGCCGCTCGCACAACCAAACCCTTTTATTAATGTCAGCGGGGGAGAGCGTGCATGACTCCACATCACAGCACGTCACATCAAACCCTCCGCCGTGGACGCCGCTGACCGTATCCAAGCAGACGGGGGGACTGTCACGTCCTTCTTTCCATGCACAAGAGATTAACTGAGATGAGTTAGGAAATTGGCCCATTTAGTAGGAATTTCTTGCATTGTGAGGAGGCCTGAAGGTGCTATAAGCCCAATTGAGTGAAGTGGAAAAGAAATGCAATAAAATCAAGAGGAAAAACAGCTACCTAGAGCTTGTTCTTGGTGCAGCTTCTGACTAGTATAGTGGTTTGTTCATATCTCTAAGTAATCTGATTATTGATGAAGAAGACTCGTACCTTGGGTGGGGAGTGCTGGTGCTTGCCGGGACCCTGGGGGTGTTGCGAGCGCAGGGCACGAGGGATGAACTCTGGGGCCAGCGGGTTGAGCACGTAGGTCTTTTTCAACTCCAGTGCCTCCAGCTGGATTTTAATCTGTTCAAAAGTGATGCCGTGGAGACTCTGGTTCTCGTGACAGATGGAGATGAAGGTCTCCCAGAACTTTCTGTGAAGGACCAAACAGAGGCAGAGATTTTGAGTGAAAACCTCACAGTCATTAAACAGGACTGATATCTGATGTCCCAGAGTTCTCAAACTTTGCTAGGACTCACCTAGAGTCTCTTAAAGGGATAGTTCACCCAAAAATAAAAATTTCTGTCATTAAAGAACAAACATTTAGAGATCATTTACTCACACTATTGTCATTCAAGATGTTCATGTCTTTCTTTTTTCAGTCTTTAAGAAATTACGTTTTTTGAGGAAAACATTTCAGGATTTTCTTCATATAACAGACTTCTATGGTGCCCCAGAGTCTGAACTTCAAAAATGCAGTTCAAATGCAGCTTCAAAGGGCTCTAAACAATCCCAGCTGAAAAAGAAGGGTCTTATCTAGCGAAATGATCAGATATTTTCTAAATATAACAACCATTACACCATAACACCATTATATGGAGTGAAATCCTGAAATGTTTTCCTCAAAAAAAAATTTGACTGTAGAAAGAGAGAAAGAACAGAACATCTTCAGAACTCAAATTAAAATAGTTTTTTTGATGAAATCCGAGAGATTTCTTACAACTTTCTGGGTCTGAGAACATTTCAGTTACATTGCTGTCTATGCAGGCTCAGAAAGCTCTTGGATTTCATCAAAAATATCTTAGTGTTCTGAAGATGAACAAATGTCTCACGCATTTGGAACGACATTAGGGTGAGTAATTCATGACAGATTTTACACTTTAGGACCAAAAATAGAAAGTTGGAGTTCAGTACCCAAGTCATATGTTAATTCAGCAGCTGTTTGGCAGATTCAACAATTTCATTCTGGGAAGGATTCCTCAAACTGATTCGAACCAGTAACTGGTCAGTTTGTAAGTCCCTACCCAAGTATATGAATTGAATTGTTAGGCGAAAAGAGAAATTCACTTCATTTTTTACTAGAATAGCAAAGTTTGTCAAGACAATTCTTGACAATGCCTTGTTTAGAAGTTTAGGGGGAAAAAGACACGGATACAAGAAGTCACTTGTAGAATTTCTATTTGGTTAAATCTTTCATCATATTAAATAAATGATCTTTTGTTGACAAGGGTGGAAGAAAATATCATTTCTCAGGAAAAAACTGGCTGTTTTAAACGTCTTTGAATTGAAATTAAATTACTCTTCCTGTTATTCTAATTCCAAATCCACTTCCCGTGCAACGTTTGAACAAATCACTCATCTACAGTGATTCCAAAGCAAAATTGTGTTACTCTACCATTTTTAAAATTAATTTAGCTTTAAAAGTCTCCTATTGCCTTACATTAGATTGTGACTAGTATTTATGACCCTGAACCACAAAACCAGTCTTAAGTAGCACAGGTATATTTGTAGCAGTAGCCTACAATACATTGTACGGATCAAAATGATCGATTTTTCTTTTATGCCAAAAAATCATTAGGATATTAAGTAAAGATCATCTTTCAATTAAGATATTTTGTAAATTTATAACCGTAAATATCACAACTTAAGTTTTTATTAGTAATATGCACTGCTAAGAACTTCATTCGAACATCTTTAAGCGCGATTTTCTCAATATTTAGATTTTTTTGCACCCTCAGATTCCAGATTTCCAGATCAAACTGTTGCATCTTGGCCAAATATTGTCATATTTATTCAGCTTTTATTAATTCAGCATTTGTTCATGTATACATCTCAATTTCAAAAAACTGTCTCATCACTGGTTTGTAGTCCAAGGTCACATTTTTCCCCTTGCATCTATTTAACATTTGCAAAAGACAGAAAGTATTGCTTTGTTCATTACTGTGAACAGTCAGCTAAAACAAGACATCCATTATGAAAATTAACAATGGTTTTACCACAAATAAAAGCAAAAAACCAAGGTTACATTGTTCACTAAGTCAATCAGCACTCATGTCATTACAAACCTGTACGACCTTGGTTCATCTTCAGGACACAAATTAAGATATTTTTTGATGAAATCCTTGAAGAATACACAAGTATTATCATAGCTCCAAACCATTACAGTGAACCATTACAGAAGATAAACAAAGGTCTTACGGTTTCGGAACAACATGAGCGTAAACAATTAATTACAATTTTCATTTTTAGGTAAACTATGTCTTTAACCATGGTGTTTGTTGAAAAACTGTGGTAATACAAATGGCAATCAATACATTAAAAAAAAACTGTTACTACACTTTTACTTTAATAAAACCATGGTTTATTTTCATAAGAAATGAAATTGACCCCAAAACTGAAACATTATTATTTTGCTGCTGTGTAAGGACCGTCTAGTTACAATCTACTTGTACCTGCTGCAGACTACAGAGAAAAACATTATGTCCCAAAATCACATACAGTCCGTCGACAAAAATAAACTGCTTGACCATAACCTTTCGCATTACTCGTGACTAATCAGTGAAGCACAATCGAAATCTAAATTAAGCCACATTCAAGTAGCAAAATAACAAACTAGTCACAATGCTACCTAGGACAAATACAGTGAATCAGAAACACTCTTCAGAAACATAACACACTTTCCGACACCAACACAGCCGCCCATAACTAGATTTGTTATGCCCAATGGCTGATTATTTGAAGTGGGATGGAGAGCAGGAGGGAAACGTGGAGATTTTCAGTGGGTTTTAATTAGAGCATTACCCAAGCGTTCGAGATACAAGCTCGTCATCATTTAAAGTTGTTAAACTGCAGTAGTTATCTAAACTACAAGCTAGTAACAAAAAGTGGTTTACTACATGGAAGCGATTTAAGAAGGCTATATCTTATGATTTCACACACAATTTAATCAAAGCCATATTTTTCAGTTCAGAATTTGAACGGCTTTGAACTTGCACTGCTTAATATTTTATTACGAGTCTAAAACAGCAGTTTTTAATAAATGCTTCATAAATATTTAACAAAAACAACTATTATAATGCCATGCATGGACTACTGCTCTGTTTATTTTTTAAATGAGTTCATTTGCATTAACTGTCTGAAAACTCCTTCACCAGAATTAATTGGGTTTTTCAATTACACAGAAAGAGAGAGAAGAGTTTAAGAAAACATCTGGTTATTTCGTCAGCTCACGCAGTTTCAAGACTGTATGCGAAGTACAATGTGATTTTTGTTTTAAACCACAGAGAGATACAGTGTTTTGTTTTTGTAAACTGCTACTTGCTTGTGGCTTGTTGCTTAGTTGGTTATGGAGCTAATCATTTTACAAAAGTATTTGAATTTAAATTGTGTAAGTTTTAATTATTGACAGAATAATAAAAAACCTGAATATTATATGGCATTTAACAGTTCTGAAGCATAATTGTTTTAATTAAATATTAAACATTTGAAATTTAACACAATTAATTTTTTATGCATATTTTTTAATAGACATGTATTTTTAGACGGCAGATTTTAATTTATTGACACTTCTCAATAATTCAAATTTAGACAATTCATATAGTTTTGTCATATATAAGCTCCATATTATAGAAATATGTATCCTGAAAACTTGAAGCTGTATTTTTAAAAACTGGATATTTGTAATTCAGAACAAAAAAAAATCTGCTGACTGAAAATACATGTTTGTACAATACTATTAAAACACTGGAAAAAAAATCTATTGTGTTAAATTTCAAATGTTCAATATTCAAGTAAAAAAAAAAATCTAATTCAGAACTAATGTTAAACGCCACATAATATTCAGTGTTGTTAAATGATGCTTGCCAATAATTCAAATTTACACAATTAAAATTCTAATAGTTTTGTCATATAAGATCCATATTATAGAAATATTTGTCTTGAAGCTTAAAGATGTATTTTTAAAAACTGGATTTTTTAAAAGAAAAATCTATTAAAAAAAACTTCCATTAAAAAATGTTAAATTTCAAAGATTCAATATACAAGTAAAAAAAACAAAAAATTAAATTCAGAACCATGTTAAATGCCATATAATATTGAGTTTTGCTAAGTGATGCTGTTCAATAATTCAAATTTACACTATTCAAATTCAAACAGTTTTGTTATGAAATAAGCTCCATATTATAGAAATAATTAGTATTGAAAACTTGAAGCTATATATTTATGAACTGGAGATTTGCAGTCTAAGAATTCAGGACAAAATCTATTAAAAAACTGCCATTAAAAACATTTGTTAAATTTAAAAGGTTCAATTTTCAAGTAAAAAATAAATAATTCTGAACCACATTAAATGCCCTATAATGTTGAGTTTTGTTAAGTGACGCTGTTCAATACTTCAGATTTATACAATTCAAATAGTTTTGTCACAAAATAAACTCCATATTATAGAAGTAATTAGTCTTGAAGACTTGAAGCTGTTAAAAAAATAAATAAATAAATAAAAAAAAATGGACATTTGTAGTTTAATAATACAAAACAAAAAATCTGCTGTTTGAAAATACATGTCTATTTATAAACTGGAATAAAAAAATCAATTGTGTTAAATTTCAAAGGTTTAATATTTAAATTAAAAAAATAATTCAGAATAATGTTCATTGCCAGATAATATTTAGTTTTGTTAAATGACACTTGCCAACAATTCAAATTTACACAATTCAAATTTAAATAGTTGTGTCATATTATAAGCTCCATATTATCGAAATAATATAATTTGTCTTGAAAACAAAGCTGTATTTAAAAAATAATTGATATCTGCTGTCTAATAACTCAGAACAAAAAAATCTGCTGTTTGAAAATACGTTTATTAAAAAAAGGACATAAAAAATTAAATTGTGTTAAACTTCAAATGTTCAATATTTAAGTAAAACAAAAACAAATGAACTAAAACAAAGCACAACAAATTCAGAACTAGGTTAAATGCCACATTATATTCAGTTTTGTTAAATGACACTTATCAATGATTCCAATTTACACAATTCAAATAGTTGTCACATTATGAGCTCAATATTATAGAAATATTCATCTTGAAAACGTGAAGCTGTATTTTTACAAACTAGATATTCACAGTCCAAGAATTCAGAACAAAAATATGCTGTTTGAAAATACGTCTATTAAAAAACTGGCATTAAAAAAATCAATTGCGTTACATTTCAAAAGTTCAAAATTCAAGTTAAAAAAACTAATCAGAACAATTTTGAATGCCAAATAATATTCAGTTTTGTAAAGTGACACTAGTGAATAATGCAAATTTACACCATTCAAAATTAAGTAGTTTTGTCATATTATAAGCTCCGTTACAGAAATAATTCGCCTTGAAAACTGAATATTTTTGCATTCTAAGAATTCACAACAAAAAAATCTATTAAAAACTGGCATAAAAATTCAATTGCATTCAGTTTAAAGGTTCAATATTAATGTAAAAAATAGAAATAAATAAAATTCAGAACTGTTAAATGCCACATACTGTAATATTCAGTTTTGTTAAGTAACACCGGTCAATAATTCAGATTCAAATAGTTTGGTCATATTATGAGCTCCATTTTATAGAAATATTCATTTTGAAAACTTGAAGCTGTATTTTTAAAAACTAGATATTTGCAGTCTAAGAATTCAAAAAAACAAAACAACAAAAAAAAAAAACGCTGTTTGAAAATACACATTATGAACCATATTTAGAATTCAGAACCACGTTAAACGCATATGACATAATATGACTTGTCAATGATTCCAATTTACACAATTCAAATAGTTTTGTTATATTATAAGCTCCATATTATAGAAATAATTAGTCTTGAAAAATAAAAAATAAAAGCTATATTTTTAAAAACTGGATATTTGCAGTCTAAGAATTCAGAACAAAAATTCTGCTGTTTGAAACTGAACACAATTGATTTTATGCCTTTTTTTTAATAAGCGTATTTTCAAAGGATCAATATTTAAGTAAAACAAGACAAAAAATATCAAATTCAGAACTACGTTAAATGCCATATAATAATTAGTTTGAGACTGGTCAATAATTTAAATTTGCACAATTAAATTCAAATAGTTTTGTCCTATTATAAGCTGGCATAAAAAAAGAATCAAATGGTCAAAAAAAAACTGTTAAATGCCACATAATATTCAGTTTTGTTCAGTGACACTGGTCAATAATTCAAATGTACACAATTCAAATATTATTAGCTCTATATATTGGAGAAATATTCATCTTGAAAACTTAAAGCTGTATTTTTAAAAACTAGATATTTGCAGTCATAGAATTCAGAACTAAAGAAATCTGCTGTTTGAAAATACATGTATATTAAAAAAAACTGGCAGAAAAAAAAATTAATTGTGTTAAATTTCAAAGGTTTAATATTCAATCAAAAAAAAAAAAAACTAAAATCAAATATCAGAACTATGTTAAATGCCATATGTCAACAAGTCAAATTTACACAATTCAAATTCAAATAGTTTTGTCATATTATCAGCTCCATATTATAGAAATATTCATTTTGAAAATTTAAAGCTGTATTTTTATAAACTGGATATTTGCAGTCTAAGAATTGAGAACTAAAGAAATCTGCTGTTTAACAATACACGTCTATTAAAAAACCTGGCAAAAAAAAAAAAAAAAATGTATTGTGTTGAATTTCAAATGTTCCGAAATAATTTGTCTTGAAAACTTGAAGCTGTATTTTTTAAAACTGAATATTTGCAGTCTAAGAATTCAGAACAAAAAAATCTGCTGTTTGAAAATACATGTCTATTAAAAAACTGGCAGGAAAAAAATCAGTTGTGCACTATTCAGAATTCAGAACCATGTTAAACGCCACATAATATTCAGTTTTGTTAAATGCCACTTGTCAATGATTCCAATTTACACAATTCAAAATCAAATAGTTGTCTTATTATAAGCTCCATAGTTGGTCGCATAACTACTTTTAGTTCCTCTACAGCACAGATTTCCATGTTTAAAGTTTCAAAGGGGGAAAAAACATCCATTATTAATCCAGTATGTAAAACAAGGCACATAACTTGAACCTATTAGAACAAAATGAGACTCGCATTCAGACTAAAGTTAGTGACTCAGTCATGAGCGAAAACAATAGAGATTGTGCACCACTGAACATCAGCTTATTGAGTACAAATGACTCAAAATCACACAAGCAGGGTAACACGCAACTGAAGAAACCAAGGTTGATCTCACAGCGGACTGGTAAAGACACACTGACACATAGAAGGCAGAAATATGACTGAATCCCCCCCTTAATAGAGGTATTTCATTTCTGTGCAGCTTGGACAGGGAAAATTCACAATCCTGACTCCAGTGACATCAATCTCAGAGCTCCAGCATGACTCAGAGCTGGAGAAACTTGATGCGTCACTGTGTAATTTAGCGGCTGATCTCTCCTGCCTCTGAAAATGGCAGATGAGGGATCTAGTAATGTTTGAAGCTGTGAGATTTTTAGGTTTAAGGCTGATGAGAGATGCTAGAAGATAATGTACAAGCTGGGATCGCTTGCGTCACGATACAGACAGCGTCAGTGGTCGTCTGATGTGAGTTTGTGCTCTTGGCAATTCTAGTAATTTCCTTCAAAGAGAGGGCCATGAGGGGGCCAAAATATATTATCTGAGAACATGAGTCGACATTACTGAAATGTGGATTCAACACTTCATACTTTCAAGTGTTTTATCAAAGAAAAGGTATAAAAGCTATAAAAGTTTATTTTTGTTTTCTTTGCACACCCCTAGTATTCGCATAGCTTCACAACATACGGTTGAACCACTGATGTCCTATAGACTATTTTACTGATTGGTGATGAAGATGAACTGATCGGACTTACGGTTTTCCTAAAAATAACGATTTAAACTGAGGAAAATCCCATATGCTGCGTCCCAATTCGCATACTATCCGTCCTAAATAGTATTCGAAAATAGAATTAGTATGTCCCAAATCGTAGTATGTTTAAAAAAGTATTCCAAAGATTCCCGGATGGTCTACTACTTAACTTTGCGGATCAACGCACACTCTAACGGCTAATATTGCCCACAACACATTGCGCGGTGAACGAGGATTCGATTAGAACTACAAACACGCATAAAAAGACGCAGAGACATTTGGTTATTATTATATAATAATAACTTTATTTTACTATAAAACGAAATAATTAAAATCGAAAACTAAACTCTATCATTAGCTATAGGCCTCCATAAAGATGCATTAGGCATTAATGAGCAGATGGCAGGATCGACAACTTCATCTTTGCAACACTGAATCAGAAAATACTAGTTTATTAATAAGTAATTCGAATATTTTCTTAATTTTTGCCCTGACACATTCAAGGTAATTACTTTTGCTGGGGCTTTGAGGCCAGTTTTGCGTTATTTGCGCATTTTGTGTTAGTCCATTTTTATTTTATTTTATTATTATTATTATAAGAGTTCAAGGAGCAACATGTTCGTGCACTTTCTAAAGATTTTAGTTCTGTTTTTGAATAAAGGGTTGTAAATTAATCCTTTTCTTTTTTTTAAATCCAATTCATTGATTAATCGGAAAAATAATCGAGAGATTAATCGATTATTAAAATAATCGTTAGTTGCAGCCCTAATAGAAACCTGCTAACAACATGTTAATGACTTGCTAATCATGTTAGCAACATGCTAGTGACATATGCTAATCATGCTAACAACATGCTAATAACTTACTAATCATGGTAGGAACATGCTAATAACATGGTAATCATGATAGAAATGTGCTAACAACGTGTTAGTAACTTGCTAATCATGCTAACAACATGCTAGTAACGTGCTAATCATGTAAGAAATGTTCTAAGAACATGTTAGTAACCTGCTAATTATGCTAGCAACATGCTAGTAACTTGCTAATCATGTAAACCACATGGTAGTAACTTACTAATCAAGCCAACAATGTGCTAGTAACTTGCTAATCATGCTAGCAACATGCTAGTAACTTACTTATGTTAACAACATGCTAGTAACTTGCTAATCATGATAGCAACTTACTTATCATGCTAACAACATGCTAGTAACTTGCTAATCATGCTAGCAACTTACTTATCATGTTAACAACATGCTAGTAACATGCTAATAACTTACTAATCATGGTAGGAACATGCTAATAACATGGTAATCATGATAGAAATGTGCTAACAACGTGTTAGTAACTTGCTAATCATGCTAACAACATGCTAGTAACGTGCTAATCATGTAAGAAATGTTCTAAGAACATGTTAGTAACCTGCTAATTATGCTAGCAACATGCTAGTAACTAACTTATGTTAACAACATGCTAGTAACTTGCTAATCATGTAAACCACATGGTAGTAACTTACTAATCAAGCCAACAATGTGCTAGTAACTTGCTAATCATGCTAGCAACATGCTAGTAACTTACTTATGTTAACAACATGCTAGTAACTTGCTAATCATGCTAGCAACTTACTTATCATGTTAACAACATGCTAGTAACATGCTAATAACTTACTAATCATGGTAGGAACATGCTAATAACATGGTAATCATGATAGAAATGTGCTCACAACATGTTAGTAACTTGCTAATCATGCTAACAACATGCTAGTAACATGCTAATCATGTAAGAAATGTTCTAAGAACATGTTAGTAACTTGCTAATCATGCTAGCAACATGCTAGTAACTTACTTATCATGTTAACAACATGCTAGTAACTTGCTAATCATGTAAACCACATGGTAGTAGCTTACTAATCAAGCCAACAATGTGCTAGTAACTTGCTAATCATGCTAGCAACATGCTAGTAACTTACTTATCATGTTAACAACATGCTAGTAACTTGCTAATCATGCTAGCAACATGCTAGTAACTTGCTAATCATGTTAACAACATGCTAGTAACTTACTAATCAAGCTAACAATGTGCTAGTAACTTGCTAATCATGCTGTAAACATGCTAGCAACAAGCTATCTATATATCTATAAAACTTTAAGCTTTTAAAGCTACTTTAAACTTCAACTATTTCAGACTGAAAACCGTCAAACTTTTTAACCTTTCTGGTCCAGCTTTCTCAAGCCAACTTAAACGGATCATCGGATGCCCATTTTCCACAAGGTGATATGATTCTTTAAAGGTCTTAATGAAAACATGCTTTGTTTAAAAATCCTCAATAGTAGTGTAAAAAACACCCTTTTACCTTTCAAAGACGGAAGTAATATTAATCCTCTGTGTCTTCAGGGCTCAGATGTCGGGAGTAAATGACGACTGCTGTGTTCATTATTACATCCAACAACAGAACACCTCAATCTGAGACATTCTTGTCTTCCCCTGCACCTGAGTCACACAATGGTGATCGGAGTCGGACTGTTTCAGCTCGGTGAGGGCGGTCTAAGGTAAGGCGTTCATGTCAATCAACTATCGTGGGAGCGGCCTCTGTCTGTGTGATGTCACACAAACAAGAAGCTGAGAATGACCTGATTTTAAAAAGGGGATATTACTTTTAAAGATAAAAAAACACCACTGGGTGGATTTTTATCAGTGTAGGGTGGTTGTGCACACAAACTGCCAACACACATTAATGTTCAAACAACATGTAAAAGTGAGTTTTGCATCTGATGACCCCTTTAAAGTGTGTCTTGACAAACTTTATCTAGTTACTATTAATTTGGTATAAATTTAAGGGTTGCACTTGACACAACTGTTGTCAGTATACTCCACAAACCTCTAAGCAACTCTACTCTACTTCACCGTCCCTGATGGGAAATGTGTAGAGATCTCAGCAGTGCTACACACTTTCTCATCTAGAAACGCGAGCAATATCAGAACCAGACAGTTCGAGGCATCAAGTTGAGTTAGCGTTCGCAACACATGCCAACTCCGCGAGCAATAGTTTGTGCCCCCCCCCCCCCCCCCCCCTCCTCAGACAGCAGAACTCATTTCAGATAATATGATGAGGCCTTGAGGAAGCGGAACTGATTGAACTAATCAGGAGCTTGATGAGGGGTTGACAAGTTGGAGCTACAGTGACAGACTGAATTAGATGCAAAACAGCTTGTAGACAGTGGATTTGTTATACAGCAACCAGCCAGAACCACAGCAAACACGTATTTATCTGTCATAGGTGTATAAGGGGAAACCTTGTGAAAACCTGTCAAGAACCTATCAATATACAGGAAAAATATATTTTCAAAAAATAAATAAAATCAAAGTATAAGTAGTACAAATCTAATTTTCGCAAATAAAATGAAGCCTGCTTTAAAATGGCAACATTTTATAACAATTAAGCAAACCTGACCCAAAAATTCTAATTGCTTTAATTTTTGTTTTATTTTTTCACATCCAAAATAAGTTGTGTACATAATATACAGTAGTCAACATTCGAAGCGGATCAAAAAAGTTGTCCTAATATAAGAACGGGTATTCTTTTTGGTTTTAGAATAAATTTGATGAAAGGTTTTGATCCACTTCGAATGTTGACTACTGTATGTGTTTGTACTGTGTACATTTATTTTGTTTGTGTGTAAATAAATAAATATTGAAATATGTTCCATATGTTTTCATGAATTTAAACCATATATTGATCTACGAAAGCTATTTAACACGGACTAGTCATCATTCGTCATGTCACGAGGTTAATGTTTCTATTACTGAAGTCTGTTAAACAGTGCTGTCCATTCAGCAAGCTCACAGCATTGAGTCCTCAGCGCACACACAGATTTAATTGCCAGGCCCTTCGGCTTGACATTTCCTGTGGCCGGGCTCTAGCGATTGGTTGATGTGAGTCTGTCTCCATAGCGACAGCGGAGCTGCAGCTAGGGAGGATAGAGCCGGAGGAGCCGAAGGGCTGCCAGCGAAGTGACAGACAGCTCTCTGAGGGAGTGTCAACTCACCAATATAAACACACACACACAGACAGACAGACAGACAGACAAACACCCAACCCTGCCCCACAGCAACACACATTGTCATATTCATGTCAGAGAGCCAGCAAAAAGAGTCCAAAACACAAGGGGTCAAAGGTCACAGACACAGCGGACATAATAAATTTGCTCTTTGTTTGGACAATCACTATTCACTATTACCTAGTTGCTTATTAATGGCATATTACTAGCATATTGGCAGTTTATTACTACTTAAAGCACATATTAATGCCTTATTCTGAGGTCTGCTCCCTAATAGTCTACTAACTGTTAGTCGACAAGAAGAGGCTTGGTCGACAAAAATTTTATTAGTCGCAGAAAAAAAATGAACAGGAAGTGGCGTAGTCACGCACGGCTGTTCTATGTGGTAATACAGTACATCGGGCAAGACATCCAAACGCTCACCTATCATTCATCGACCTCAAATATGGCAACTTTACATGGCAGCTCAATCTAATGTTAACCTAGAAAAATGTGCGCTATTCAAGTGTCTGTGAAGAGTGTAGAAGCTGATTAGTAGCGCGCTCACTGCATGAGCTGGATACGCCGGTGTAGTCACTTGCACTTAAAATACGTCATTTTTGGTCATACAGATAAGAGTAATACATCTTTTGAATCTATAAAGACTGTAGGTTTATTTGTGTGCACTTAAAATAACAACGAAACGTTGCGCTTTTGTAAAATAATGAAAGCAAACAGGATGCGTTTCTCTGTGAACTCGAGTACGAAACTTCAAACTCGGTGTATACTTGCCTTACAGACATGAAAAATATATCTATAGAGAGAGAAATGCCTATTTTTTTAATGAACCAATTCAAATAGAAAACAAATACTCTCAGATTATGTAATCCGTATTAAACATAGACACAGGCGTCATCACTTCTGTGGAGATGACGAGTCAGTGTCGCCGACTTCATCTCTACACCGAAAACAAAGAAAGCACTAGTTTATTGATACATTATTAAATCATTACTGCAGTCTCCTTGCTGTTTTTCCCTGACACATTCATAATTATTAGGCTAGATCTGCGGGTGCACTGTGGCAAGCTTTTTGTGGTGCGCTTGAGCGCTTATTAGGCTATGTAGGCAATAAAAGGCTCATTATTAGGATTTATATGGTTTATTAATAAACGTGCGACTAGTAGATGACTAATGCTAGTCGACCAGAAATCTGCGTATGAGATTACAGTTTATAAAGTTTTAAATATGGATATTTTTCTTACACAAATACATCAATTCACTTTTAACAAGATTTTATTTACCCTCCTTAGCCGTGTGGAGTACTTTTATGATGGATGGATGCACTTTATTGGACTTCAAAATCTCAAAAGCCATTCACTGCCATTAAAAAGAGAAAGAGCCAGGACATTTTTAATATAACACTGACCGTATTCATCTGAAAGTATTTTCGGTAACACTTTATTTTGCGGTTTCTAAACTAGTTGCTTATTAGCATGCATATTACTAGAATATTAGCCATTTATTAGTACTAATTAAGCCTATATGTGACCCTGGACCACAAAACCAGTCATAAGGTTAAATTTGACAAAACTGAGATTTATACATCATATGAAAGCTCGATAAATAAGCTTTCTATTGATGTATGGTTTGTTAGGATCGGACAATATCTGGCTGAGATACATCTATTTGAAATCAGAAATCTGAGGATGCAAAAAAATCTAAAAGACTGAGAAAATCACCTTTAAAGTTGTCCAAATTAGGTTCTTAATGCATATTACTAATCAAAAATTACATTTTGATATGTTTACAGTAGGAATTTTACAAAAAATCTTTATGGAACATGAACTTTGCTTAATTTCCTAATGATTTTTGGCATAAATGAAAAATCAAAATCTATTGCTACAAACATACCCCAGCGACTTAAGACTGGTTTTGTGGTCCAGGGTCACATATTAATGCCTTATTCTACATCCCTAGTCCTACCCAATACCTAAACTTAACAACTGCCTTACTAACTATTAGTAAGCAGCAAATTAAGAATTTATTGAGAAAAAAGTCATAGTTAATAGTGAGTAAGTGTTCCCTATTCTAAAGTGTGACTGAGTTTTCCTTTTTGGGTGAATGATCCCTTGTTGTTGCAACTGATTCTTAAATCCAAGGCTGATCGTTCACTCAAGTTGCTGTCCTGTGGGCTTATTGTTGCAAAGAAACTTATAAGGTTTTGGAAACAAACTAATTTCCCATCTGTTAAATGGTGGCTGAGAGAAACTCTAAAGTTATGACATTTAGAAAGATCAGTTACTCTTTGTTAAACAATTTGGATCACTTTGATAAGATTTGGCTTGTCCTTCTCCATTATCTTGATAGTGTAGGTTGAGCAAGTGTGTGGCGTGACCACCCATCGGGGTGGCATTACAAAGGTCTCTAGGGTGAGGAGATTAGTTTGTTCTGTTTAGCTTTTTTGTCTGTCTGGTTCTTTGTTCTTGATTGCTTGATTTTCTGCAAAATTTGAAACAACTCTGTGACTTGGGACTTTGCAAATCTGAATTAAATAGCATGACTCGTGCCAATTGATTAATCGATGAATCAAGTGCTAATCGATTAATCTGTCGATTATTAAATATGACTAATCATATTTAATTTAGATTCAGTGAAATCCGTTTAAAGATGTATAGTTTGTCAGGACAAGCATGAAACAATTGTGTGACTTTCTAAAATATTTTAAATGCTTTAAACAGTACACGCATCTGCCAAAGCAATGTACAGGTGAAGCAATGTTGAAATGCATATAAGTGTGACCCTGGACCACAAAACCAGTCTCAAGTACCATGGGTATATTTGTTGCAATAGCCAACAATACAGTGTATGGGTCAAAATTATCGATTTTTCTTTTACGCCAAAAATCATTAGCATATTAAGTAAAGATCATGTTCTATGAAGATGGAACATACCATAAATATCCCTACCATAAATATATCAAAACTTAATTTTTGTTTAGTAATATGCATTGCTAAGAACTTCATTTGGACAACTTTAAAGACGATCTTGTCAATATTTTGATTCTTTTGCACCCTCAGATTTCAGATTTTCAAATAGTTGTCTCTCGGCCAAATATTTTCTATCCTATACTCTATACTATCCAATATTCCTCTCCTAACAAACCTTACATCAACAGAAAGATTATTTATTTAGAAACAAAAACCCTTATGACTGGTTTTGTGGCCCAGGGACAAACGTGGGCAAATTTCTTTGAAGCTCTTAATATGAAGAGTCATGCACTCCAACAACAGCTCACTGTGACCTCCACCGTATTTCAGATGCATTTTGTCCATAGAAATGTGTTATTTCCTACTGTAAAGTGACATGACTGCTGGATATTAAAGGAGAAGCTCACTTTCAGAACAGAAATTTACAGATAATGTACTCACCCCCGTGTCATCAAATGTCTTTCTTTCTTCAGTTATAAAAAATGTTTTTTTGAGCAAAACAATTCAGGATTTTTCTCCATTTAGTGGACTTCTATGGTGCCGCCGAGTTTGACCTTTTCAAATGCAGCTTCAAAGGGCTCTAAACGATCCCAACTAAGGAAGAGGGGTCTTACCTAGCAAAAAATAATAAATGTAAATACTTGAATAAACCTCAAACACTTGTGTTGTCTTGCTCTGCCTAAACTAAAAAAAAAATAACCAATTGTTTCGCTTGATAAGACCCTCCTTCCTTGACTGGGATAATTTGAAGCCGCATTTAAACTGCATTTTGGAAGTTCAAACTGAGGGGCACCATAGAAGTCCACTATATGGAGAAAAATCTTGAAATGTTTTCTTTAGAAAACGTAATTTCTCTATGACTAAAGAAAGAAAGACATGAATATCATGGATGACAAGGGGGTGAGTACATTATCTGTAGATTTT
Source organism: Garra rufa (assembly GCF_049309525.1). NCBI lineage: Eukaryota > Metazoa > Chordata > Actinopteri > Cypriniformes > Cyprinidae > Garra > Garra rufa. Next base: position 56,229,774 of record NC_133361.1, read on the forward strand.
TGTTCTAGAAGTGAACTTCTCCTTTAACCATGCGCATGTGATTAATGGATAATTAATGTGTTCATTGTTAAAGCCCTACACGTACACACTCAAACAACCCTACAGTGATGGAAACAAGTGCATTAGCTTCACACTGTCCTCCTAACAGACTCCTGAAGAGAGGTGCCAAGCGATTTGATGTCCCTTCTGTAGAAGCGTCCGTGCGTGAGAAGCGTGTTAGTCCAAGCTGACAGCGGTGAAGTGCATGATGGGAAGACGAAGGGACAGCTCTTCCTTTGGGGACACTGACTACACAGGTACTCACCAAAACCAGACAGCACCGAGCCCCTGTCTGCCCAGCGCACACATCTAGACCGGCTTACCCATAAATCATAAAGGCCTATTCGCATCAGCAAGCGTGACGATATTCAGAGCACAATGAGCTTTTTCATTTTTTTTGAGGTTAGGTTGATTCTTTTATAGCAGGAATATTGAAACAAACCCCTTTCGACTGCTCACATTTTCAAAGCTAAATACATAGTGTTGAACTTCAACAAGCTGAGTGGTTCAGCTATTTAAAAAGTGTCGGATTACCTGCAGCGTCCCACCGAGCAGAGAGCGATGGGGTCTCCCACCACGGCCACCAGGGACTGCGCTCGAGTGATGGCGGTGTTCAGCAGCTTGTAGTTGGACAGGAAGCCGTAGTCCAGGTCTTCAGTGGAGTCCTCCACCAGCTGCTCCTTCCTCTTGATGGCCGTCTGCTTGTGTTTGCAGGTGTGACGGGTGCGAACGGTGCTCAAGAACAGCACCCGGAACTGCTTACCTACGGACAGGAGAAGAACCGTGTAATCAACTTGTTGCTAGATGAAGTCAGCCAAAATAAAAATAAAAATTTGTAAGAGTATTTTTTAGTCTTTTTTTAATTTTTGTATTAATAATGTGCACCAAAAGTTTCCAAAATTTGTCAGCTGAACACTTTTAGCATAAAATATTTACTTAAAGAATCACCTGATATTTTAAGCTATATTTCAATAATTTAGTGACAAATGGTAAATAATAATAAACAAAAAAACAAACAAACAAAAAAAAAAACAGATAAAACATCTGATAAATATTTTTATTTAGAGAATGTTGTTTTGATTTTGTACCTGGACTTTAAAATGGACCCTTTGTAGATTAGTTTTAGTTTATTGTTTTAGGAAAGCAATTAAAAAAAAAAAAATACATACCTACTATAATATATTATTAAATTTACTGAGTATATGAATATCTTGAAATTTTTTTTTAATAATCTTTCAAGTTTAAAAGAATACAAATACATCTAAAAATAAATACAGAAAAGTTTTATTAAATAAGAAAAAAATAATTGCAGGATTCAATTTTATTACAAATGAATCATATCTGTTTTATAAAAAAATTGTATATCTTTCCTAATTTTTATTTTATTACATTTATTTGTTTATTTATCCATCTATACATTTTTTTTCCTTATTTTTAATTTCTGCAGGTTTGGTCCTTCATGTAAAATACCTGTGTAAATTTAAACAAAGTTAATCTTTTTTATTTAAAAACATTATAAACTATTAAATATTATAAAATAAAATTAAAAATAGTTATACTTAATTAAATCATGTTAAAATGAATACAGATAAATCTAAAATACAGAAAATAATAAAGGAAAAAAGATAATACAAACAATTGCAGGATTAAATTATTACAAATGACTACTATTTGTTTATTTTTATATTATTACACTTATTTAATTATGTAAACATGAATGAACAGAAGTATTATTAAATAAAATAAATATAATAAATAAATACAATAAATAAACTATTATATTATTATTACACTACATAAAAAAATAAAAATAATTGTAAAAATTAATTAAAGAACAACTAAAAGTTAAAATAAATAAAAATTAATCTGAAAATACAGAAAATAATAATTAAAGAAAAAAAAATTATTACTGGATTAAATTTTAATACAAATAAATATATGTTATCAAATTATTTCTTTCTTTCTTTCTTTTTTATATTATGACATTTATTTATTATTTTAATTTTCTGCAGGTTTGGTCCTTCATATAAAACACAGGTGTGAATTTAAATAAAGTACATTTTATTTAAAAACAAACACAGAAATTGTATTAAATAAATAAATATAAATAATAAACACATAAATTCTATATTATATTTTTATTAAATTTAATGGCTATATAAAAATAATATAAATCATTAAATAATAAATCAAATTTAAAATGAAAAAAATCTAAAAATAAATACAGAAAATAATAAACAAAGAAAATAGACAAAAATAATTGCAAATAATTATATTAATAATATATTTTTTATATTACTACGTTTGTTTATATCTATCTATCTATCTATCTATCTATCTATCTATCTATAAATAAAGATAGAGATCTTTATTTTTAATTAATGCAGGTTTGGTCCTTCATATAAAACACGTGTACATAAAATAAACTATTTAAATATATGAACACAAAAATATTATTTAATAAAAGAAATATAAATAAATAAATAAAATAACACTGATAATAAAAAGAAAAAACATTTAGTAACATTTATGTATTAAATTCTTCACTTTTAATCGTTCAAACCCTTTAAGCTCTAAATACGTCAAATCCTTGAGCTTTTATTTTGGTGGAATACTGCTGAATTATGCAAAGATGCTTTAAAACAAACAGAGTCAGCTATAAGGATGCAACAGAGGCATTCAGAGGAAATGAATGTCTAATATACTAATATAGCCAAAGATCTCTTATAACAACCCATGACTTACAGCAACTGCAGAACATGCAGTGACTTTTCTTCTTTGGTTCCTATCTCAGACTGGCAGCCAGATGAGCATGAATCATGTAATGACGACTTAAAATCAATCTCTGTGCCAAACAAGCAGCCGAGTTAGAGGAATTTCTCCATCCATTAAAAAGGTGATTTCAACACAACAGGCTGAACCAAACGCCATCAATTATGCACAAACCAATCTGGCTTTTCAGATGAAACCTGCAGGACACCAGCTCTTTTCTCAGACACCAAACACACATTTGGTAGGCGAAATAGCTGTCTGGTAAACTTTTCTTTCTGCCACACTTCTGGGCCGACACATAGGGCCTGTTTAAAAACCTAGCGATCTTTAACGGAGGCTGCATTTTAAGGAAGCACAGGCACATTCTCGATGCGAAAACTGGTCAAATGTTACGTACCTAAATTACACTGAAGGTACCTCGCTTTGATAAAATTGTGAGGTAGCATTAAAATGTTTTCTCCTGCGGAAAGGTAATCTTTTACATTGGTTGGTGAAAAATCCAAGATATTATCATATTTTAATTGTGACCACAACTTCCGCTCTGTTGTATCTGCTCACTGGTTATTTATCCTCAAAACTTTTTTTAAATTTACTTAACATTTTTGTAATCTTGCATTGTTATCAAGTCTCTATAAGGTTGCCAGATGTCAAGAGCTAAAATCCTCCATCAGCAAATTTCGATTAGATGAATACATTTTCGGCCCAGTTTTTTTACTTTATTTTTCTAACATGTACAGTCAAACCGAAAATTATTTAGACACCAGAAATTATTTATTGTTTTTTCATCATAGTTTTCATTAACAAAATTGAAACTACACTGCAGTAGTCCATTAGTGAGCATGTAATGTAAGCTTAAATTTCTCCAAATCTGTTCTGATGAAGAAACAATTTTAATTTTTGTGTGAACTACTCCCTTAACCTAGCACGTAAAGTATCTAGCATTAAACAACGTTCCATAGTTTGAATGATTTTACTCTAGAAACCATGTAATTTATTTTAGATACTAAAATACACTGTAGATCTGGCAACTTGCACTCACCCTGGACATTGAGCACTCTCTCCACGCTGACTTCTGGCATCCTCTTTTTGCGGAGTTCGGCTCTGATTCTGAAGACCTGGTCAGCGTAGGGCGAAACCACACCGATACTCCCCTCGTCCAGCTTCCCCCAAGCCACTGGCCACTTCTTCCTCATCTCTTCCACCCGCTCAACTATCTCAAACACCTGGAAAGGGACGACAAAGCATTGCCATCAATTCTCAACTATAATCAGGGTTGCCAGGGTTTCACAAAAAAAATCTCGTGCAAACGCTACTCAAAACTAGGGGTCCCCCTGTTAAAATCGTGTCTTGGGGGCAATGTTCATTATGTTGATGAATATCTTTTGAGACTACAAAGAACTAAAACTTGTTTCGAAATGACAAAAAAATATGACGAAAATCTATTGACACCTCATCAATGAATAAAAACGAGAGAAAAATGGGTTGGGAAGAGATTCATTCACCACGATAAAAACTTAAAATCAAATCTATATAATGAGTTTGGAAATGTTCTAGAAATGCTAAATAAATGCATTACATTGTAACTAAACCCACTAGATTTTAGTCAACTAAATTTACTTGAAATGAATCTTTTGATATTTAGTCGACAAAAACTAGATCAAAACTAAAACTTAGATGACTAAAATTAAATGGCATTTTAGTCAAAATACGAATTCCAGGGGTTAAATATGACATTAATGGGTTGCTCAACTATCTCAAACACCTGGAGAGGGACGACAAAGCACTGCCAATGGATTCTCTATGATAATCAGGGTTGCCAGGGTTTCACAACAAAAGCCACCCAAATGTTCCGGAAGCAGACATTTTTTGTTTCACAGACAAAAGTGAGACGATAAACTAAAACTTGTTTCGAAGGGACAATTTAGGGAGACAATCTGGGAAAAGATTTATCCACCACAGGTTAATCAGTGTCTATCATGATAAAATCTTAAAATCAAATCTATATAATGAGATAAATTTTAGAGAAATGCTTAATAAATGCATTACACTGTAACTAAACCTATTAGATTTAGTCGTCTAAAATATTTTGATATTTTAAATCTAAAAATAGACTAAAACTAAATGACATTTTAGTCAAAAGATTATGACTAAAACTAAATCAAAATTTGCTGTCAAAATTAACACTGTCTGGGAGTAAAATACAAATTATTTCGGCGGGGTTCCACTAGTAAAATACGAATTCCAGGGGCTAAATATGACATTAATGGGTTGCTCAACTATCTGAAATACCTGGAGAGGGATGAACAAGTATTGCCAATAGATTCTTAAAGATAATCAGGGTTGCCAGGTTTTCAAAACAAAACCCACCAAATTGCTACTCAAAACTAGGGGTCCTCCTGTTAAAACTGTGTCGTTTCACAGACGAAAGTGAGACATTAACAAACTAAAACTTGTTTCGAATGACAAAAAAATATGACGTCAATCTATTGACAAATGTTATGGGTCTCATTCACCACTTAAATCGGTGTCTATCGTGATAAAATCTTAAAATCAAACCTATATAATGAGTTTGTAAATTTTTGAGAAATGCTTAATAAATGCATTACACTGTAACTAAACCCGTTAGATTTTAGTCGACTAAATTTACAGTAGAAACATTATATTTAGTCGACTAAACCTAGACTAAAACAATTCTGATGACTAAAATATGACTAAAACTAAATGACATTTTAGTCAAAAGATTATGACTAAAACTAAATCAAAATTTGCACTGTCTGGGGGAAAAATAAATTTTTTTTGGCAGGGTTCCACTAGTAAAATACGAATACCAGGGGCTAAATATGACATTAATGGGTTGATCAACTATCTGAAATACCTGGAGAGGGATGAACAAGCATTGCCAATAGATTCTTAATGATAATCAGGGTTGCCAGGTTTTCAAAACAAAACCTGCCCAAATGCTACTCAAAACTAGGGGTCCCCCTGTTAAAATAGTGTTCTGAGGACGGTGTACATTTTTTTCACCAACAAAAACAAGACGATAACAAACTAAAAACTAATTTCGAATGACAACAAATGTGACGAAAATCTATTTCGTCAAAGAATAAAAATGAGACAAAAATGTTAGGGAGATGATTTGGGAAAAGATTCATTTACCACAGTTAAATCAAAGTCTATCATGGTAAAATCTTAAGATCAAATCTATATAATGAGTTTGGAAATTTTAGATAAATGCTAATTAAATGCATTACACTGTAACTAAACCCATTAGATTTTAGTCGAATAAATTTACTGTAGATTTTACATGACTAAAATATGACTAAAACTAAATGGCATTTTAGTCAAATGATTATGAATGAAACTAAATCAAAATGTACTGTCAAAATCAACACTGTCCGGGGGTAAAATACAGTTTTTTGGCGAGGTTCCCCAGGTAAAATACACATTTCAGGGGCTAAATATGACATTAATGGGTTGTTCAACTATCTCAAACACCTGGAGAGGGACAATAAAGCATTGCCAATGGATTCTCAATGATAATCAGGGTTGCCAGGGTTTCACAAGAAAACCTGCCCAAATGCTTCTCAAAACTAGGGGTCCCCCTGTTAAAATTGTGTTCCGAGGGTGGTGTAAAAACAAAAACGTGACTATAAACGTGACTATAATGAACTAAAAACTCATTTCGAATGACAAAAAATTCTGTCAAAGAATAAAAAGACAAAAATGTTAAGGAGACGATTTGGGAATAGATTCATTCATCGCAGTTAAATCAGTGCCTATCATGATAAAAATCTTAAAATCAAACCTGTATAATGAGTTATATATATATATATATATATATATATATAATATAATATAATGTTGGTTCAATACACACACCCATTCAATTGAAAATAAGGCCTATTCACATAATTTCAGCTATACGAATGGATATGTTGGTGTTACCTCAGCGTTGTTGTAGTATGCCGTGCTGTTCTTCTCTTGCACGTCTTCTCCGCGGGCAGTGAAGAAGGTCAAGGGGTAGAAGTCCTTATGGGGCGGCTGCTTCCCGCTGGCCATCAGTTTGCCCTCGTAGAAGAGCTCAGACGTATAGCTGCAGTCAGCCAGAACACACGGTCAGCACTTACTGCCTTAAAAAGGTCATTTAGCTCCTAATTAAACCACCAAGACCCATAAGCACTAGTAGATTTCAGATGTTGCTGAATGTATTTATCATTTCAATGGGTTTATTAACAATTTCTGCATATATTCTAACACATTCGGCGTTGGTTGAATTGAATATTACTCACTCAAACGTTCCACAGCACAAAATATGTAGATTGTATGCAAAATGATTCAATAAAAAAAAACGGCATCATGTAAATTTCTGTGTTGAAGACGCTCATATCCATTATAATTAACAATTTGACATCCAAGCTCTCCAATCAAGGACGTTTTAGTCATTTTTCTGACTTCAAGGGTTGAAAGCGCTGGGAGATATCAGTAAAGTGGGGGGTGGGCTATCAGCGATTGCTTGAACGCATCCAAAACAGACCGGCACTTAATTTACAAAGCCCCAGCGCTGGTGTCAACGTGCCTCCCGCAGCTCAGAGAGGTGTTCCATCTTTGGCTGCCATCTTTGTTGTGTTTTGTCAGATTTCAATCTCAAAACATACGACTGGGAGTCCAAACAGGGATTTACAGCAAATGTGTTACTGTTGGCATCCACTGTACCGTCTGTGTGTAAGTGTGTGGGGGGGGGGGGGCTATACGCCTCAATTTTTGCATGCAGTGCCTCGTCTTTCCCTGAGGAAAATCGTCTAATATTACATTTAAAACATGGATTGAAACTGCTCCTAGCAGGATTATGTTTTTTGTTCAGATAGATTTAATGGACATGAGCTAACATTAATAACTGGGAACAGAAGTATTTTTTATTAACTAACATTAATAAAGACTAATATACACTGTAACAATTGTATTGTTCACTGTTAGTTAATGCATTAATGCTTATAGGACCTTTTTGTAATTATTGGTGCTGAAATATGTGACCCTGGCCCACAAAACCGGTCATAAGGGTCAATTAAATTATTTTTTTTTTTTTGTACATTTTTTACATCTGAAAGCTGGTCCATGGATGTATGGTTTGTTATGATGGGACAATATTTGGTTGAGATACAACAATTAAAAAAATCTGGAATCTGAGGGTGCAAATAAATCTAAATATTGAGAAAATCACGTTTAAAATGGTCCAAATTAAGTTCTTAGCAACGCATATTACTAATAAAAATTAAGTTTTGATATATTTACAGTCTGAAATTTACTAAATATCTTCATGGAACATGATCTTTGCTTAATATCCAATGATTTTTGGCATTCTTTGGCTTTTGCTACAAATATATCCGTGCGACTCAAGACTTTTGTGGTCTAGAGTCACACATTATTTTGCACTCTTTCTAGGTCGCTCATCAAATAAACACATTGGTGACACTGATAATGTCACTCTTTCAGACAAATGTCAGATTCTTGTTTCCACTGAAGCTCAAAATCCATGATCATCAGGTTTGAAACAACTTTTTTGGAGTTCATGAAGCTCGAGCGCTGCTGCCGTTAAAGCAAAGAGGATACCAAATACTAAAATTGATGAAATATGTCACTCATGTGGGTAATGTTTTTGACATAAAATTATAGGGCTCGGTTTTGACACAAATTTCACGTTTCAATTTGATTCTGAATCACAAGCTTGTGATTTGATTCGATTTAATTCGATATTTATTATTTTAGTACTAAATCACTATAATATTGATGGTTAAAATGAACTGATCTGTATACAAATGCTTAAATTACACAAGTTTTTATAACAAAAAGTTACTTACATAAATACATTTCTACACCACTGTTTTTGAAATGAACATTTAAATGGTGGACATCATTAAAAACTTAACGGATTTACTCAAGCATAATTGAAATACTGAAGAACACTAGAAATTATAATGAATGAGTTTAAAAAAATTTCGCTAGTCACCGAGTATGTTTTTTTCTGAGGTAAATGTGGTGTTACTTTGACATCATTTACAAACTCTTATATTGACATCTTTGCATGATTAAAATACTGATTGAGTGTTTAAGATATTAGGATATTAAGTAAAGATCATGTTCCATAAAGATATTTTGTAAATTTCCTACCGTAAATATATCAAAACTTAATTTTTGATTAGTAATATGCATTGCTAAGAACTTCAACGGTTTCTTAAAGGTGATTTTCTCAATATTTAGATTTTTTTGCACCCTCAGATTCCAGATTTTCAAATAGCTGCATCTCGGCCAGATATTGTCCTATTCTAACAAACCATATAAGATGATATATAAATCTCAAATTTAAAGAAATTTACCCTATTTCTGGTCTTATTTTGGTGTTTTGAAATCTTGGTATAAATTTGGTATTAGCGCAATTTCATTCAGAGTTAAAGGATGAAAAATCATTAGGATATTAAGTAAAGATCATGTTCTATGAAGATATTTTGTACACTTCCTACCATAAATCTATCAAAACCTAATTTTGATTAGTAATACGCATAGCTAAGAACTTCATTTTTCAACTTTAAAGGAGAGTTTCTCAATATTCTGATTTATTTGCACCCTCAGATTCCAGATTATCAAATAGTTACATCTCAGCCAAATATTGTCCTATTCTAAAGACGATGTATAAATCTCAAATTTCAAAAAATTGACCCTTAAGACCATTTTAATGGTCCAAAGCTCACATGTGTGCTTTATAATTACTAATAAATAGCTAATATGCTAGAAATATGCAAGCTAATAATAATAAAAGTAAGAATTGATCCCTAAACTAAAGTGTTTCAGCATTTCTTACTAACGGACTTTCAGATTTCATGTTATTTTAATATCATATTTTAGGCATTTCAATCATTTTCCTGTCAGTGAAGGTGCTTGGTATTTGTCACTTTGATGAATATTCTGTCATAAATAAATGTCAAACTTACTCATTCAGTTTTAAAAGAAATTAAACTAGAAAATACTCATTTAGACTTAGTCATGTTTTTGTTGTCGTATGATAACATCCAGCAGGATATGATAAAACACCAAAACTAACAAAAAATATACAATTTCATTCAGTGTTAGAGGATAAAAATCATTAGGATATTAAGTAAAGATCATGTTCCAATAAGATATTTGTAAATTTCCTACCATGAATTTATCAAAACTTTGAATTTTTGCTTAGTAATGTGCATACCGGTAGCTAAGAACTTCGTTTGGACATTTTAAAGGCGATTTTATCAACATTTTAATTTTTTTGCACCCTCAGATTCTAGATTTTCAAATAGTTGTATCTCTGTCAAATATTGTCCTATCCTAACAAACCATACATCAATGGAAAGCTATCACAATCCAGGGTCCAGGGTCACAGTTTTAGTTAATGAGTCTACATTTTTCACTCTCCTAATGATGCATGTTTATTTGGTGTATTTGGTTGCCTTTTATTATTTGGATTTAGTTTGCTTTTTACCTGCAGTTTGTGACCTTGCGAGAATAGACTTGTGATTGGATATGTCCTTTGACTTATGTCATACATATATCTACACAAAAACCAGAAAGACTGAAGCAGAAACAGAGAGAGAAGCAGACAGGAAGAGAAAGACAAAGATGTATCTGTGAGAGACTGCGAGTGCGAGGGAGAATCTGTTGGAAGACACGTGTGTAATTATGTCTGCAACAACACAGCCCTAACGCTTTGTGTGTTTGCATGTCTGTCTCTCCTCAGGAAGAGTGGTGTGAAAAAGTTCACACCTACTTGATGATTGCCTCATGGGAGCGGTAGTTTTCGCACAGCAGGATCCTGCAGGGGTATTCTGATGGGTAATGCTCGTAGAGCCGGTCCAACAGAGACACGTGCAGATTCCTCTCCCGTGCAAACTCACTGTACACAAACGGACTGAGCTGCAACACAGGAAAGCTCAGAGTTACATAACACACACACAAAAGTCAACAGCTTTCGGGTTCACTAACCTCAACCAGTCTTGATTTTCATTTTTGGATTAAATCGTTTTTTGAACCTTGACATGTGGCTAACATTTAGCATTCTGACATCGATAAAAAGGCTTTTTTCTGTCAGCATTGATGCATTTAAAATAGCCTTATGTTTAAAGGCAATATTATTTTAGTTTTATCAATGCTTCGAATTAGCTTGTTTTTATATTCAAATTTGAGTCCTTTTTTATTAGTTTGTATTTTACCATTTCTACATCGCTTGAATGAATTTTAGTTGAAGTTTTGTCCATTTATTAGTTTTATTTTATTTAGCTTTTTCATATTTCTATAAGGATTGAATTATTTTAGGTTACATTTTAATTTTAGTTCAAGTAATTTTATGTGCTTATTTTATTATATTTTTATTTTTTTGATACGCTTTTGTCTTTTTTTTAGTTTTTATTGTAATATTTCTACACAGCTTGTATTCATTATTCTAGTTTGCATTTAAATTTGACCTTAAGTTTGAGTGTTTTTATATTTTTGTCCATTTTATTAGTTTTACAAGGTTTGAATTATTTCATTTGACAGTTTACATTTCAATGTATGTGCTTTTGATTTTTATTAAATAGCTTGAATTCATTTTTAGTTTACATTTTAGTTAAAGTTTTAATATTTGGTTGTTTTTTTCTATTTTATTAGTTTTTTATTTCTGAATTATTTCAGTTTACATTTTTATTTTGGCTTCAGTAAATGTATGTGCTTTTGCACTTTTTATTATTTTTTAAATAGCTTGAATTATTTTAGATTTAATTCATTTTATTTGAACTAAACTTAGTTTTAATTTTGTTATACGCGTTTGTCTTTTTTATTTCAGTTTTAGGACTTTTCATTTTAATTTTATTTTAATTTTAAATTTGAATAATTTTATGCTTTTGTCTTTTTATTAGTTTTACTTTTTAACTCGTTTAGTTCAGTAATTTTTATTTTAGTTTTCATTTGAATTTATGTAATTACATTTTAGTATTACGTTTTAATAATTTTGTTATATGCTTTGTCTTTTTTATTACTTTAACTTTCTAGCTTTAATTTTAATTTCAGTTTTAATACTTAAACTCGTTTAGTTCAGTAATTTTTATTTTAGTTTTCATTTTAATTTTATTTAATTACATTTTTATTTACTTTAGTTTTAAGTTTTAATATTTTTATATGCGTTTGTCTTTTTTATTAGTTTTACTTTTTAACTCGTTTAGTTCAGTAATTTTTATTTTAGTTTTCATTTTAATTTATGTAATTAAATTGCTTATTTAATTTACTTTTAAGTTTAATCATTTTGTTATAGGCTTGTCTTTTAATTAGTTTTACTTTTTAGCTTTAATTTACATTTCAGTTTTAGTACTTAAACTCGTTTAGTTCAGTCATTTTTATTTTAGTTTTCATTTTAATTTGATTTAATTACATTTTTATTTACTTTAGTTTTAAGTTTTAATATTTTTTTATATGCCTTTGTCTTTTTTTAATTAGTTTTACTTTTTAGCTTTAATTTTAAATTAAATTTAAATTTTTATTTAATTTTTTTTTAAATTTAGTTAAATTAATACCATTTAAAATTTCATACTAGGTTTTCATTTTAATATTTACATTTTTAATATTATATTATATATTTAATATTTTTATTATTTCACCTTTACTTCAATTACTCAAAAATTGACTTTCAGTAGATTTCGTTAACAATAACACCACTTCAACTACACATTTTTTTGGTTTCAGTAGTTTAGCATATTTGAGCTGTTTTTCACAATCAGTCACTGTGCTCTCTAGCTATCAGCCCTAACCACTGAAAACCCACAATGGTCAACAAAATTAAAGAAACCACTGTCTACTCCTAGCTAATAGATTTGAGGCCCTGCTCCGCATGAGGAGGCACAGGTGGGGTGTGGGATGAATTATTAATTCGGCAGGAAGTGATGGTGGGTGATGAGGTTTCTATCTAAAGGCCATTTAATTAGAAGCCCATTGGTTCCACTCGGGCTGAGGCGCTTCTTCACGGGCACCGGCCGCGCCGGAGTCAGACACTGACGTGACACTGTCTGCAGAGCGAGGGCAGCGAGAAGAGACAGGATGTGACAGCCTTGATCAAGCATCTCTGGCTTGAACTCAGTCCACTGTCCACTAATTCTGTGTAGTTCATTTACTGCAAGTTTTAGTTTAGCTAAAATATTCTGAAATATTCACTAGTAAACAAATAAAAGGCACAAAGGAATAAATAGTAAATAGCAAACAAGGGGTCCTATGAAATCAGTTTTATTTTTCTCCCCAATTTTACGTGAGTAAATTTAAAGCTAAATGTGTAAAATTAAACATCAATTTATTAAGTTAAATAAATAAATTAAAAAAAATCTATTTTTGGGGCCATTTAGGGCAATTTCACTTATTTCAAAAATTTTATATATATATATATATATATATATATATATATATATATATATATAAAATTTTTTGGATTCTATTAAATTGAAATTTCAGTAAATCAAAAAGTATGTCAAATTAACTGAACCCATTAAACTTATACAATTTGACAACAATTAATTAAGGTTTTAAAATTAATTAATTAATTAATTAATTTATTTATCTTTAATTAATTAAATTCAGTTTTTCCATTTTCATATTTCTGGATTCAGCTGCAATGGTTAATACACTATTACTATCACTATTTTAATGTTTAAAAACACATGTCTAATTAATTAAATTAAATTAAAAACATGCAATTTATTAACATTTCATTCATAATTTAATTTTCCCCATAAAATAAAAAAATACACTTTTTTTTTCCATTACAATATTTCTGGATTACACTTAAATGTTAAATTACATTCTAAGTAATCAATAAGCATACCTAATTAATTGAAACCATGAAACTTAAGTAATTTATTAAGAGCCCCCTCCCTTTCTTTAAATAAATAAATAAAAACAAAACAATAAAATATATTTTTTTCAGGGCCCCATTTCTTCCCCAAGTTTTGCATTTATTTTTTTGAATTCTACTTTAATGGTTAAATTGCATTTTTATTCATCAAAAAGCATGTTTAATTTATTGAAACTATGAAACTTAATTATCAATTTGAAACATTTTAATAATAATTTATTAAAAGAGTTTTTCCCCCATTTAAAATAAATAAATTAAATTAAATTAAATTAAATTGAAATAATAATATATTTTTTAGGGCCCTATGAAACCTTTTTTTCACCCCTAAAAGCAAAAAAAAAAAAAATGTCTAATGAATTGAAAGCATAAAACTTATTTAATAGTAAACAATTTGAAACATTTTAATTATAATTAAAAGAGCCCCCCCATCAATTTTTTTTAAATGTTTTAAATGGTTTTTATAAAAAAAAAAAATATATATAAATATAAATATATATATATATATATAAAAAATTCTTTCTTTCTTTTCAGGGCCTTATGAAAACCATTTTTCACCTCTAAATTTTTTTTTTTTATATTTCTGAATTCTACTTCAATGATTAAATTACACATTTAGTAGTCAAAAAACATGTCTAATTAATTGAAACCATGAAACTCATTCAATAATATACAATTTGAAACATTTTAATATTCATTTATTAAACACTTTTTTCCCCATTCTTAAAAAAAATAAAATAAATATAAATATTATTCATTTATTTATCTGAATTATATTTATAATTATTTATTAAAAGCGTTCTCCCCCATTCTTCCAAAAAAAATTTAAATAATAATACAATATATATTTGTTATTTTGAGGGCCCTATGAAATCCATTTTTCTCCCACAAATTATGTTTGAAACCATGAAAACTTATTAATAAACTATTTGAAACATTTTAATAATAATTTATCAAGAGTTTCCCCCCATTCTTTAAAAAAAAAAAAAAAAATAATATATAAATATATAAAAAAATATATATTTTTAATATTAAATAAGTATATATATATATATATAATATAGTATTTAATAAATCAATTTGAAACATTTGAATATTAATTTAAATAATTAATAAGTATTAGAGAAAAAAGTGCTATAAAAAAAGCCTTGTTTTAATTTTAATGGTTAAAATTACATTTTTAGTAATATAAAAACATGTCAAATTAATTGAAATCATGAAACTCAATTTAATGACCATCAGTTTAACAAAAATGAAAATTAAGGCCCTTGAAATCAGTTTTACTGAATAAAAAGTTGTTCGAAATTACTGAAGCAAATAAAAATCAATTTTGACTTCAACAAACCTAATTCTCTTGTTTCCCGTTTTTAAATCTCATAAAGACCCGAACGGTGCTTTGCAATGTTGCTGTTCTCAGTGCTTGTGTCGTCACTCAGGTACCTGCATGTGGTCTCCCGCCAATACGACTCGGGTGCCCTTAGTGGCCAAAGCCAATGGCATGATGGTCTCGCACTCCATAGCTTGCGCTGCCTCGTCCAACAGGATGTGTGTGAAGATCCCTTTGGAAACACACAGGAATTAAATATTCATTACATGGAGCTTCACAGGAGAAGGCATCAATAATAGATAACACACACACACAGCAGCCATTAACACATCAGATGCCACAGAGGAGGTTCTGAACACAGCATCTCACGGGAACAGGTGTAGGTTTTAGTGCAAGTGTTTGATTGACAGATAACTCACAGATGTGTCATCCAGCACAGAAACACAGGAGCTGGGGGATGCATTTAAAGGGCACCTATTATGTCCCTTTTTACAGATGTAATACAAGTCTCACGTGTCCCCAGAATGTGTCTGTGAAGTTTCACCTAAAAATACCCCACAGATCATTTATTATATAATTTTTGAAAATGCCTATTTTGAGTGGAAGCGGAAACACATAGTTTTTCGTGCTCTTTAAATGCAAATGAGCTGCTGCTTCCCGCCCACTTTTCCAGAATAGAGCGGTGTGTTCATGCGTTTTAAACCATAACAGTTTAAACTTCTGATATACAGTTTTCTGAGCACACACATCCAAAGCGCGCACACACAGAAGTACTAAACTAAGTTATCTTTCAAGTCTTATTGCACTTAAACTGTCAAATACACACACGTTTATGTTAAAAACATATGAGTTACAAAAACAGTGGGTTATGTTTGTGAAGGTAAACAGCTGGGAAAGAAACCACATGTTTATATTAGATATGTGCGTCAGCAGCGTAATAGAGAGTTAATAAATCAATAAATCCAATGCTCTCATCTCCTCTGAGGCTGGGACTCTAAATAGCGTTCTGTGCTCAGTTGTGCAGCCAAAGACAGAACAGTTAGCATGCTTTGCTCAAACTTTTGCAATGGTGTTAGAACTGGTACACCGTTGTCGCTTGCAAAAACAAAATGGGTGGAAATGTGCAGATCGAGGGGTAACAATATAAAAGATCTCCTTTCTACATCACAGTTTGCAGTATATTGCTGTTCTTTGGCGATTTAAGCAACTTCAATGGCCATATAGACTGCATAAACACAAAAAGCTGAGTCAAACTTTGCTTCAGTGCACTGATATTAGTGAAATGCCATACAGTCGAGGTTAAAAGTTTACATCCCCCATTCAGAATTTGCAAAGTATTGTTGTACCAAAATAAGAGGAATCATACAAAATGCACATGAACTGACCTGAATAAGATATTTCACGTTTACATATAGTTCACAAGAGAACATTTTTCTTATTTTGCCATAATATCATATTATATTGCCCTTCAGAGGCTGGTTACAGAAGATACTTGCATGTTTCCGAAAAGACAAAATGAGTTAACTTTACCCTGATCTTCAAATTCAAAAAAAAAAAATTTTCACCTCCCAGCTCTTAATGCATTGTATTTCCTTCTGAAGCTTGAGTGAGTGTTTAAACCTTCAGTAATAGTTGCATATGAGTCCCACAGTTGTCCTCGGTGTGAAAAGATGGATCTCAAAATCATACAGTCACTGTTGGAAAGGGCTCAAATACACAAAAATGCTAAAAAAAAAAACAAAGAATTTGTGGGACCTGAAGAACAGTGGGCAGTTTAACTGTTCAGGACAAAACCATGCATTTTGTATGATTCCTCTTATTTGGTAAAATAATGAACATTTTGCAGATTCTGAAAGGGGGGTGTAAACTTTTGACCTCAATTGTATAACCATGAACAGCAATATTTTGAACAATGCTTCTTTAAAGAATCTCGCGTAATTTTGATTTTGATTCCATTATTCTGCATTTGATACACTACCACTTAGGGATGGGAATCGAAAACCGGTTCTTGTTGAGAACCGGTTCCCAGTGTTTCAATTCCTTTGAATCGTTTGCAAAATTTGCAAACGATTCCCTTAACGATTCCAGTGGGCACGAATGACGTCATCACGCGCATTGCGTAACGTACGCACGTTGTGTAGCTTACGCTCAGTCAATAGTAAGCATGGCTCCTAAGCGGAACAAACGCTCAAAAGTCTGGTTGTATTTCACCAAAAAAGACGAAAATAGGGCAACTTGCAATACTTGCAGCGTAGATATTTCCTCAAAGGGAGGAAATACCACTAACATGCTAAAACATTTGCGCACACAGCATGCAATAACAATAAAAGAATGGTGCGTTTTCGATCCGCTCCGGACTAACAGTTCTCAACCCAGCAGCGGCAGCAGCAGCAACAACGTTATTTCCTCGGCTAATAAAACTGATATTTAATAACTAATAACTAATTAACTAACAAACACTGCCATCATATTAGCTGTGTAAAACTTGCTGTTAGTAACGGTTAACGTTAAATGAACGCCTTCTCATGCATTACATTTTGATGACCATCACATAAGTCCAGAAAGATCACGTATCGTTCCTGAAAAAGCAGATATGCTTATTTTTTTGCAAAATAATTGTTAAATATTCATAGCAAGCTGATGGTTGCAGATTTGCAAAATGCACAGTTCAGCTGCATTTTACACTGTATTGTATTTTTCACTGGCTGACAGTTCTATTTTTGAGTTCATATATATCCTTTTAAAAAGGAGAATTTTAATTTCTATTAGAAAATGTTGGACATTCTTGTAGAATTGCCACAAAATAATTTATGTTGTATTTTGTTAATTTTACAGAAGAATATTTATTTTATTATTTAATAAATGTTCTCATTGGTGATGGTGATGCTAATCAACAATTTGTTGTCCCTTTTCTTCTAAATGAGAATCGATAAGGGAATCGATAAAGAATCAAATCGTTAAGCAGAATCGAAATGGAATTGGAATCGTAAAAATCTTATCAATTCCCATCCCTACTACCACTTAAAAGTTACGAATTTGGAAGTTTTTTTGTAATGTTTTCGAAAGAGGCGTGTTGTATTTTATCAAAAAATGTTAAAAATATTTCAAATGTAAATTTATTCCTGTGATATTAAAGCTGACCTTTCAGCATCACTACACCAGTCTTCAGTTTTTTAAAAAACACTTTACAAAAACACTTTTTAAAATCACTAAACTTTCATATTTAAACAAAACTAAAAACAAAGGCACTATGGAATTTTTTTTTGATAGAATATAGTTATTACTATTGCAAATTAAAATAACTGTTTCCTATTTAAAAAAACATCAGTGTTGAAAACAATTGCGCTACGTAATATTTTTGTTAAAACCATTTATTATATTTATATTTATATTTATATTTATATATATATATATATATATATATATATATATATAAAAACACACACACATACATGTATAGATTAAAAATATATATTTATATGTATGAATAGTTATACTTGTATTTAATTTAGATTATATATAATTATAAATATTTTATATATAAATCTAAAATATTTTTCTTTAATAAAAATGTATGTGTGTATTTATATATACATAATATATACACACAGTACACACACATAGTATGTAATCATAAACTTTTATCTTGGATGCGATTAATCGTGATTAATTGTTTGACAGCCCTAAATAAACAAATAAATAAATATAGGATTCTCTGATATAAAATTCACAGAAATTGAATTTTTTGAAATGGAAAAGCTTTTGTAATATTATAAAATATCGGTCACTTCAAATTATAATCAATGTAATGCATCCTTGCTGAATAAAAGTATTAATCTTTTAAAAATGAGCCCAAACTCTTTTGCTTTAGACCATCTACAATTGTGCCCCTGGACCACAAAACCAGTCATATTTTTTAAAACAGATTTCTAAGCTTTCCACTGACGTATGGTTTGTTAGGATAGGACAACATTTGGCTAAAATAAAACTATTTGGAAATCTGGAATCTGAGGGTGCAAAAAAAATCGAAATACTGAGAAAATTGCCATAAAAGGTGTCCAAATGAAGTTCTTAGCAATGCATATTACTAATTAAAAATTAACTTTTGATTTATTTACGGTAGGAAATTTACAAAAATATCTGCATGGAACATGGATTTTGACTTATATCGACTAATGATTGAACTCGGAACTGTTTCAATAAAACATATTCGTAGCTAAATATGCTGCTGCTTTCTATATTTTGGTGATTAAACAGTTTCCTGAGTTCATTTAGTGGTAAATAATGTTGAAAACATGTCTTCATTATTTTTTAACTCGCTCAATTTTTGTAGCGTGATCTGTGCTTTAGTTCTTGTATAAGACATTTTGAATCTAACTGGCCCCAATGGCTGTTTGGCTGAACGAATGACGATTATCCTCTGAAATCGAGCATCCTATTAAGTCAGATATATATCAACAGGGCTATTATTTAAACTACAAGATATACAACCCCAAAATGTTTGTGTCACTCAAGGGAATAAACTTCCCCCCCTCAAAACACATTAGCGCAATGCCAGAAATCAGCAGTAATGACTTTAAATGAACAGACACGGAAAGTGGGAAGACAAACGAAGAAAAGAAAAGACGACGGCGCTGGGTGTTAATGATGCTGAGTGTGTTAGACAGGCGAGCCGGGTCTCTTAGCAACAGATGATCCTGCGCGCAGACACAGAGGAGGAAATTAGCCTCTCCTAATAAACTGTTGCGGACCCCGCTGCATCGCTCCTGCAGGAGGGGTTTAATGCGGCCACGTCCAGCTGTGCCGCGCTTCTGTTGTGTCTTTCTGTTTTAATCAGATGTGTGCAGATATGAAAACTAGCCGCAAGCCATTTCTTTAGCATGCCGAGAGTATGAGAGATGAAAGAGAGGAATGGAGCAGTGTGTGTGTGTTTGCTCACCTGGTTCCAGGTCAAGCTGGCAGAGGTACTGGGACGTGCTGAGCGTGACCACGACCACACGGTGGCGCTCTACATCTTGTCGCGTGGGCATCTGGAAGGTGAAGTACGCTCCGGAGATCAGGCAGTACTGCTGCACCACCGGGTGGACCGTCTTCACCCAGCGGTTCCTGAAATAAACCCTGAGCAAACATAGAAACACAACTGTTAACGGCATAGTTCAACCTCATCTTGATTTAAAACCCATAGAACTTTCACTCATCTTTGAAACACACAAAGAGATTTATTTTTAGTGCACTTAACCAAAACTTTGCTGCATCAAAACGCTCAATTACCATGTTATGAAACTAAGCATTTTTTATTTAGAAGAGCGTGAACTGATGAACAGTGCACAGTACGATGAGGGTTTTGATAGGATTTTGTATCATGTTGTCTGAACAAGCCCAATTTTAAGATACTAAAAGAGAGAGAAGCAAGGAACAGACTCGTGTGGGTGGTGTGCCAATGTGACCTTGAACTATGAGAAAAACACACCATTTTAAAATATTCCGGATGACTAACACCATCAAAATTGCATAACAATTTTCCTTTCACAAGGTCCAGTTTTTTTAAACCTTTCTAAAGCTATGAAACTTGACCATTCAATACTTAGAAAATCATCACTGTCCATTATTTCTAAGGTTGTACTTTCTAAGGGATGTCAAATGTTTGTCAAATTGATTACTTAAAAAAAAAAAAAAAAAAAAAGAAATACAATGAATAATCTTGAATACCAGCCTTTGTTAGCATTATTTATATACATACAAAAGCAATACTTATTAACAGTCTGTAATAGTTTTTATTTGTAAATTTTCATTTTAGTATAAGCTTTAGTAATTTTGTTTTTCGCTTTAGTCTTTCATTCGCTTTTATTTTATTACATACTTATATTCAGCTTTCATTAATTTTTATTCCAGCTTTAGCTTTAGTAATTGAAGCAATGGATCTTAACCCTTTTATGCGGTTATTTGGTACATGCAAAGAAAAAAAAAATTTTGTATATAATTTTATAGTGTAGCCATCCATATATTTATATATATGAAATCTAAAAATATATATTTAAAATAAATAAAATAAAGTAAAAAAAAAATACATATAATTTTTTCCTTTATTTTTTATATTTTTATATTTCATATGGATTTTTTTATATTTTCATTTTAATCTTATATTTATATTTTATTTAATTTCAGCTTTATTTCAAAAACTGAAAAGTAAGTTTTTTGTTTTTTTTTTCTATTATAAAGTACTGTCCCTGAAATATTGATGTGTGGTTTTTAGGAAAAGTCTCGTAAAACAGTGCTTTCAGCCATTTAAACTAGTTTTTAATCATTTTCAATATTCAATATTGAGTTCAATTCAGTAAATATACGCACAAAAGTTTGCCATCAGTAAGATTTCATCAAGCTCATCAAGGCAGAAAAAACTGTAAAAGTGTGAAATATTATTGCAATTTAAAATAATGGTTTTCTATTTTAATATACTTTAAAAGATCATTTATTTCTGTGATCAAAGCAGAATTTTCAGCATCGTTACATACCTTAATATGCTAATTTATTATTATAAATGTTGGCAACAGTTGTGCTGCTTAATATTTTGTTGGAACCTGTGATACCTTTTTCAGGATTCTTTAATGAATGAAAAGTTCAAAAGAACTGAATTTATTCAAAATGGAAAGCTTTTCTAATAATACAAGTCTTTACTATCACTTTTTAATTCAATTAGTTCAACACATCCTTTCTGAATAAATGTATTCATTTAAACAAAAAAGAAAGAAAAAGAACCAAATCTAATAAACCTAAACCAGAATATTAGAATGATTTCTGAAGGGTCATGTGACACTGAAACCTGGAGTAATGATGCTAAAAATTCAGCTTTCCATCACAGGAATAAACGACATTTTAAAGCATATTAAAACAGAAAACTGTTATTTTAAATTGGAAAAATATTTGACAGTTTTTACTGTATTTTTGATCAAATAAATGCAGCCTTGATGAGCAGAAGAGACTTCTGTAGAAAACATTACTGTTTAGAAAACATTCAATTTTATTAATCCCAAACTTTTTAATGGCAGTGTATATACAGTATTTATACGTCAAGTTGTCAACCATACACTGTGTATCAACCAATGTGGTGAACGTTACCTGAGAGGTCGTGCGTGTGGATTGCCTGCCTCCACGTATGGATGAAGGTAATCTTTAATGTACAGATCTGCAGCACTGTTTGAATGTGTACAGATCAGAACCCTGAAACAAAGAGAAAGCGACCATCATTAGCACTCTTTAAGGCAAAGCGGCTTAAATCAGAACAAAAAACCAACAAAACGTCTTGAACATGTTCAATTCCTCTGTTCTTCAAGACTATTCCTCATGAAAAGCAGGGAATGCCTCGGGATCGATACAAGTTAAGCTCTATTGACAACACATCTGCGCAAAGCTGTTTTCACCACACGTCACTCACAAACACAAACACAAACATGTTCTACAGTTCCAATGGAAGTCTACAGGGAAAGACACTCTACAGGGTTTAAAGGGATAGTTCATCCAAAAATGAAGTCCGAGAGCTTTCTGACCCTGCATAGACAGCAATGTAACTAACATGTTCAAGACCCAGAAAGATAGTAAGGACATCGCTAAAATGGTCCATTTGACATCAGTGGTTTAACCGTTAAACAAAACAAAAACTAACGACTATTTTGTCAATCTACTTGGTACCTTTCTGGGCCTTGAACCTAGGACCCTTGCTTTCTATGCAGGGTCCGAATGCTCTCCGATTTCATTAAAAATAGCTTAATTTGTGATTTTTTTGTTGTTTTTGGAACGACATGAGGGTGAGCAATTAATGACAGAATTTTTATTTTTGGGTGAACTATCTCTTTAAAAGAAAGAAATGCCCAAACAACGTCAGTAAGCAATTCTTTCGCATTAGTTTCATGTTAAAAAAGTATAATGTTTTGAGAAAGTATTTTAATTTTAATCATGGTGTAATGTTTTGTCCCATAGACTTCCATTGTAAGTATGATACTGTAAACAACTAAAAATGCTGTCAGCAGTTTTTTTATTTGGTCTTAGTCCTGTGTCCTAGTTCTAATATTTAGTCAACCCATCCTGTTTTTTTTCTTTTAGTCATAGTTTAGTTCAAGTCTGAGTATTTTAGTCTAGTTTTAAACAGTCATGTTTAAAACTTACTTTGTTTACTCAAACTTGCATGTTTTTTTTTTAATCAGCACTTATCCCACAGTGTAAAGAGCATGTGCTCATGGTTGCCAGGTTGCAGAAAATGTGTCAACCCTAACCAAGAAAGCTATAAAACTAAACCCCAAGCATAGGTCTCAATATTTTTCACCTTTTATTTTGTTCTAGAAAATAGTGTCTTTTTTTAACTATATTATAGTCTTGTCTTTTTCATAAATGATATCGCATGTTGATATAGTCAGTTATTGTGTAATAATATCAGTGTTTCTTAGTCTTGTTTCCATCTCTTCTTAGTCTTGGAAGAGCATATGCTCATGGTTGCCAGGTTGCAGAAAATGTGTCCCTTTAGGAGAAAATATCTGATGGGGGATTTAAGCTCTTAACATCTGGCAAGCCTAATGAAGAAAAGTATAAAACTAAACCGTAAGCACAGGTCTAAATATTTTCCAGCTTTTTGTGTTACAGAAACTATAGATAGAGTTTTGGATATACAGTTTCTAATGCATTTCTTATTTGTTCACATCTGGTGGGATGACTGAAAATGATTTCCTATGGCAAATTCTGTTAAGGCTGACCCTGCAAAAATGCTTTCTTGCTTACCGTGAGTCAGGCTGCTTGAGGATGTGTTTGACAGCCTGGGCCAGCGTGAAGGTCTTGCCTGTGCCGTAGGGTCCGATGATGAGCACGGGCGGGAGGTTGATGGAAAGGGGGGTGGTGATGGCCAGAATCGCCTCCTTCTGCTTGGCATTCAGTCGGGGATCCAGCTGCTCATCCCACTGCCTGTGGCACAGAGAAAGAACTTACACAGTGGCTACAAACGCGTCCTACCAACACAGCTGCCACTCACAGAAATAGAGACGTCTATGAGTGAAGCAGTGCTGCTGGGCAAGCAGATATTATTCATGTCCTCTGTCATTTCAGGTGCTTATTGAAGCTTGTTTGGGTCTTTGCATATGCTCATACCTGTTGGGACTCCAGGGGATTGTGGGAGTGAGGCTGACATCTGGAAACAGGATACAGTTTTCGCGGATGCGATCCAGAGCATAGTGCATCTCACATAGAGGAAGTCTGTTCAGCTGAAACTGCAGCTCCACCTTGCATCCAAACACACACAAACACACCTGCTGTTCAAACAGACTCTGCCAAGACTTTCTGTATTTATTTGCACACTTGTTTCTAGCAGCGCCTGCCATGTGCTACAGACAACACATCTAACAGATGACTGAAAATGCCTTTTAAAGGAGCGGCTGTCAATAGACAAAAAGTACAAAACATTTTAACATAAAACTGTACAATAAAAGAACCCTCATGTCAAACCCATATGCTGTTGTCAATGGGACACAAAAAGAGAACTGTTGCAGAATATTCAGGCTGCTCTTTTCCATATAATGAAATCAAATGGGGACTGAGGTTTTTAAGTTCACAAAATAACAGCAGAGAGCTTCTGTTGTTCACCTGTCGAGTTTATTAAAACAGCTGTCCCAATGAATCAGGGTAATAAGGATGCTTTAGAACAGTGTGGACTATTTGGAATGGTATAGAACTTTGGATTTTCCCATAAACTGTGACAGAGTATGAATAATTTTGGACATTCCACTTAGCTGTTTTCAACATAATAATATTAAAAAATGTCTTTTTTCTTTTTTTTTTTTTACAGCAAATCAGCATTTTAGAATTATTTCTGAAGACTGGAGTAATGATGCTAAAACTGATTTGAAATCACAAGAATAAATTTGATTTGAAAATATATTCAAATAGAAAACAGTTATTTTAAATAGTGAAATATAGTCAAAATAATACCGTTTTGCTGTACTTTGAACCAAATAAATGCAAGGTTGTTGAGCAGAAGAGACTTGTTTAAAAAACATAAAAAATCCTACTATTCAAAACCTTTTGACTGGTAGTGTACATTTAAGCAAAATTATTTAAGATATTAGGTCTTATCTAAAAAAAAAGTGTGTAAAATGTAATTTTTTCCTTTAAAAATTCTGCCAATTGGTAAGAAAAAAATTCAAAGGGAAAAAGATTACTTTTCTTGCCCTATTCGCATTTTTTTCCCCAATTCAACAACAAAAACAACAATATATTTTTCAGAAATTTAAAATTTAAAACTAAGTATTTTGCCTAAATGTACCTTGATTTAAGAACGTTTAGATATTTGTAGTGGAAAACAAGACAAAACACGAAGTAAGAAAACGAAAAATAAAAATAATGTACAGTGTAATAATAATAAATGTTATAATGATATATTATAAAGATTTTTACAGGATCATGCGACACTGAAGACTAGAGTAATGTTGCTGAAAATTCAGCTTTGACAATAAAACTACAATAATATTTCACAATATTACCGTTTTACTCTATTTGTGATCACATAAATGCAGATTTCTTTGGAAAAAAAAAAAAACAACAACAACAACTAAAAACTAACCAACCCCAAATGTTAATAGTGTATGTATTAGGTACAGACTGAAAACACATGGTTTCAGACTTGGAATTTAGCACAAAAAGAAAACTTTTACAAAAGAAAACAACTCATATAGGTTTAAAGTAAATGACATAACTCTCAAATTTAGGTGAACTACCCCTTTAAGAAAAAGGTGATTTTTAGGCCTTTTTAGTCCATTTACATACACAGCATTAGAATCTATCGATCATCCTTCCACTTCTGGCTTGTAATGTTCTGGGACAATTTAACAATCGTTTAAGGAACCGTGTCAAATGATCATGTGGCGACACAAAACCCAAGCCCACACAGGGATTCCGTGAGACAAAAGGATTCAACGCTATTTAAATACAGTGAGAGAGAAAGAGCGTGTGTTATGCTCCAGGGCACAGTGATAAATAGGATCTGCTAGACGGAGTAAAGATGGTAAATTAGGACAAATCCTGCTCTTTGTAGGGCAGCTTGCTTGCTGACAGCATCTTGCCTATGACAAAAGTCTCTAGGGTTCCTGCCATCGCAATTCAATTTACGGCGGTAAATGGTGTACGCTGCTTAAACTAATTCCATTACATATCTCTGGCATGTCTCTCTATGACAAGATAAAAGACTGTACACAACCAGTAGAAAATAGTCTTAAACTCTTCACTGTTTACGGGCATCAACCAATTAACATCTTTTCTAGAAGTAACCAGAAGCGAAAATCTCGAAGAGAAACCGTAAATACAGACAAAGACTCACTTGACTTGACCCTTGAAGGTTAAATATGTCTAATGTATTTTGAAAGACGAAGTTCAATCATATCAGTGGTTGCTAGGGTGTTTTAGTCACCAAGGCGTCGCTAATTGGTTTCCAAGGTGTTCTATTCGTTACTATACACTGCTAGGGTGTTCTAGCTAGTTTATAGGAGTAAAAAAATGCGAGGGTGTTCTGGCTGGTTGCCAGGTGTTAGATGGTAAAGTTGTTGCAGCTCATTTCTATGGGGTTGCTAGGATATGGTCTACATGAGATTTTTATAAAACAACATCATTAGCATACAGGAGGTCTTGTTTTAATTATGCCATAACATACCTGTAGCTCCTGATCTGCCACCAGCCCCAGCTCGTCACAGCAGTCCTTACATATCCGCAGAAAGATGTAGTCTTTCGTCTTTTCCTCAATCAGGGCCTCGTACACGCGTTCCTTGGCTCCAGCTGGCTGGCTCTGACCCATCCGCTCCTTAAAGACAGGCAGCAGCAGCACAGAGTTGACCTTTGTCATGACTAGCCGCCCAGCCAGCGTATCTTCAGAAAGCGTCTCTGTCAGCTTGAAGCGTGCAAACAGCTGTCCGTTCTGAGCATACTTGGCACCACCAGAAATGCCAGTCAACATAAAGCTTGTCACCAGCTGCAGGTTAACCTTGATGTTGAACCTGAGGAGAAAAAAAGCAGCATGTTTAGGAAAACATGATACAGCAATGTTGGCTGCACAACTACTGACCTTTAGATTACAACTAAAAGGAAGAATATTATATCAATAATCAATCACAATATTTAACAATAAACCTTTACAGTCTCTCTCTCTCTATATATATGTCTATAATAATTTTACTTCTATCAGCATGACAACCCCCTTTTTTTTAAAAAGACCACCAGTGACCTCTAGTGGTAACAAATAGGAAACACCATTAGAATATTTCATTATTTTGGCTTAATTAAGAAACAACACGCAATTGATTAATTTTGACTCAAGTCTCATGCAGAAGTCACTGAAACTAAAAGCTCCAATCTGCAATTTTCAGGTGTCAGTGAAAATCGTTCAACCTCAAAGACAACAGCCTTCGACTGAGACTGCTGTGCTATTATTAGTCAGTTTCAATTTCACATTCTGCTCTATTACTGTGCTTTTATCAACTCTATAATCGCCCACCCCTTCATTTCACATTATGAAAGTGAACTATGGTTGCTTTACATATTGGTCAGAGAGCAACTCGATAGTGATCTTGTGATACTACTCACTTGCTGACTTCTTTGTACTGAGCGATCTCCTCGATGTAGAGCAGGTCGTGCAGGCGGGGCTGGTAATTGTCTCTGGTGAGGGATTTGTCCAGCACAGACTGGGTGAAGAGCTGGTCAGCAGAGAGGGGGATCTGATAGCGGGTCAGTAGACTGCGCTCTAGATCCATGTTTTCATTTGGGACAAACTCCACAATGGTTTTACACGACGAGTCCCAGCGCTTCGCCGTCATCAGGAGCTGCTGCCGTGCCTGCATCAAGTGCTCCAGATCTGTGGGAATATGGGTGGTGGATAATGATGAAATGCAAGTCTAAGGTTAAATTTGACAATAAGCTGATAAGTGACCCTGGACCACAAAACCAATTGAAAGTAGCACAGGTGTATTTGTAGCTATAGCCAAATACATTGCATGGGTCAAGATTACAGATTTTTCTTTTATGCCAAAAATCATTAGGATGTTAAGTAAAGATCATGTTCCATGAAGATATTTAGTAAATTTCCTACCGTAAATATATCAAAAACTAACACTTTTGATTAGTAATATGCATTGCTAATAACTTAATTTGGACAACTTTAAAGGCGATTTTCTCAATGTTGAGATTTTTCGCACCCTCAGATTCAGATTCCGCAGAGACATCAATGGAAAGCTTATTTATTCAGCTTGATGATGTAAATTCATTTTCAAAAACTTGCCCCTTATGAGTGGGTTTGTGGTCCAGAGGCACATATGTATGCATTTAGGATCTCTGGAACAGTAGATCCGATACTTAGAGTACTAGAGTATAAAATTATACTTTGAATATTGATTTTGTATATATATATATATATATATATATATAAAAAAAAATACATATATCTTAAAGTGTCAGTGAAATTTTTATGGAAGCCCGTTACTGCCTGAATAAACATAAAAAATAAAAATAGATCATTGCGACTTTATCTCACAATTCTGACTTATTTTCTCAGAATTAAGAATTTATATCTCGCAAATGTGAATTATTCTCAGAACTGCATGTTATATCAAAATTCTCACTTTATAACATGCAACTGCGAGTTAAGTCAGAATTCACTCATCTCAATTCTGAGAAAAAAAGTTATCATCTCACAATTCTGACTTTATTTCTTGCAATTGTGACTTTTTATCACATAACTATTACAAAAAAATTTGATTTGTGACTTCAAGCAATTCTGACTTAATGTCTCACAACTGGGTGGACAAACTCACAATTGCAAGAAATAAAGTGTGAATGTGAAATGTGAATTTTTCTCTGAATTGCAAGTTTATATCTTGAAATTCTGACTTTATAACACGCAATTACAAGCTTTTAAGTCAGAATTTGCTATTCTGAGAACATCAGTCTTTTCCCCCCTCAACATTGATCATTATATCTCAATTCTGAGAAAGTCAAAATTGTTTTAACACATCTGTTAAACAAATCTGATTTGTGACTTTATATCAAGCAATTCTGACTTAATTTCTCAGAATTTGGTAAACAAACTCGCAATTTTAAGAAATTACAAGAATTATTACAAAAAAAATAAAAAAAATAAAAATAACACAATTCGCCATTTCTCAGAATTGCAAGTTTCTATCTCGCAATTCTGCTTCTGACTTTATAACATGCGATTGCGAGTTATTAAGTCAGAATTCGCAATTCAGAGAACATCAGTCTTTCTCTTCCCTCAAAACTGGACTTTGTAACTCTCAATTGCTAGTTTATATCATGCAAATGTTACCAAAAAGTCAGAATTGTGACTATATCACACAGTTCTTCATTTCTCAGAATAGGGGTGTGCGATATGACGATTTTTGATCGTGGACGATTAAAATGTCTCCACGATCTGCTTTTGAATAAATATCGTAGTATCGTGCTACAGTCAGTGGCGCCTCCAAGGGGGGGCCAGGGGGGGCCGCGGCCACCCCTAAAATGACACTGGCCACCCCATTGGCCCCCCCAACCAGCAAGAATGAAGTTTTTTAGAATAATAATTTTATTTTATAAATTAACACGGACATTGACAAAACACAATATTAGAAATAAATATAATAAACTTCTATGATGTGTAATGTAGAATACGCTCTCAACCCCTCCACCTCTTGAGTTGCGACGACTTCAAGCACTCTCACAAGCGCAGCCGCACCGCGAAGCATGCATAAATAGTTCAGTTCTGTATGCAATGACAAAGAGATTATATAATATTTCGTTTCGTTATTATTTTAAGTTAATTTAGAAAAGCGTTTGGAGCATTTTTTTGTTCGTTAAATGTTAGTTTTTGATTTTCAAAACGACCAGCGAGTCGATCATAACCTATGTTTGATCAATTTAGCCTTCTCAAATAATCACGACTTGCCTAAAATAAAATCTCTGGATATTAAACTGTTCAATCATATTATATATATGTTAGTTTAAACAATCAACCTATATAAATGTACGCTGATAGACCCATATCCAATCGTTTGCATGCGGAAAGTGAAAGCTAATTTTGGGCTTTAAACTTTGTTACTTTATAAAAAAAGAAAACATAGAAGACCACGTTCAGTGGGAGGGGAGGGGTTCGCGATGGGCTCCCCCTCGCCAAGGGCCCCCTGTTCCACTATTACCCCCTGTCCGACGCCCCTGATGCGCTGCTGTCCACGGCCATAGCCAGTAATGAGGTCACCGAGGTCCGGACCTCGGTCATTTTTTTATATTCAAAAATAAAATGTCAAGCTCTCTGAATGATTATTTAGCCGTTTAATTTAGCCGATTATTTAGCCACCTCATATCACATGATTGTTTGCAATTCATCTTGCTGCGAGAAGCCAGCGCAGTGAACGGGGCTTTAGAGCGCATTGAGTGAGAGCGCGGGTGCAGCCTCTGTTTGTTGCCAGATCCACCGATTATACGTGTTTTTGACTCGTTTTTCCAATTTAGTGTGACACTTTGGGACGTTTATAAAGTGGAAATTTGAACGTTAGTGTTAGTGATATATTAATAACATTTACAAAACACAAGCTTTGAACTTATTTCGGATATCTTTTTCTTTTTTTGTAATTGCTTGTTTTTCGTAGCAATATCTGGCAACATTGTATATTCATAAAAAAAGCTTATAGACTACCTGTAACTTAATTGCTGACAGGAAGATACCACAATCGGTAAGACAAACGCAGTGATCATCGTTATTATTTGAAAGAAATGTAGAACACTATCAAAAACAATAGCATAATACAAATCTGTTTGTTACAGAATGAAATAGGCTACTGGCCAGCAGGAAGACGTCTCGTGCTCTTTAGTTAACCTTAAGTCATCAAAAAACATTAATTAAAGCAGTGTTTCTCAACTGGTGGGTCGCGGAGTGTGCAGTCAAAGAAACAACAAACGTAATTATTTTTTTTCCTCTGACGCTAGACTATATGTAGTGCATTTGTGGGTGTTATTATAGCAGAATTCTTAACACCTTACTTCGGACCTCACTCATTTTCAAACCCTGGTTACGGCCTTGATACTGTCGTCTTGGTCTTGAACAGAAGCGTTTTACAATAATTAACCGAAACCGAAAGCAAAATCTTTTATTAGGCTATGAAATCCTTAAAAATGCAATTCTCTCTAAAGACGCGTCCAATGAGGAAATGGCGTGTCAGGATCGTCAGTTTAATTTTTTTTTTTAAATATTACCTTAATATTTTCCCCGACACATTCGTGCTTCGTGGCAAGCTGTAGGCTATTGCATGCGCATGAGCAACTCTTCAAACTGCGCTGAAGAGCCGACGGGCTCGGGCTGCACTTGTATTAAGCTTGTGTCTATTTTGATGAATATGCCGATTAAATATCTATGCTTTCTTGTTTATTATTAATCTCATTTTAAATTAATTTGCACTCAAAAAATAAAGACGAGGTTATTTGCAGTTAAATTGCAGAGCGACTTTTTCTATTTTGCTCTGCACAGAGCATATTAATACTTAAGTTTTGAAGCCTATAACTTTATATGCTACCAGAAATAATGCCAAAAATTATTGTCTTCAATCAGATTTAGGCATTCAATTTTTTGCATTGTATTGTGCCACCCTAACATTTTTACTGGCCCCTTTCGGCCACCCTATGAAAAAAATCCTGGTGGCGCCACTGGCTACAGTGTGTCTCCGTCTTAATATACTGTACATTCACTCACGGGACACTGCACTTATTCATATTCACCATCACAAAAGTACATTATTTGAATGTGCTTCAAAGTCTTGCCCGGTAAAATAACGCCATTTGGTCCGCGCGCTGTTCTGGCTTGCGCTTCATGAGCGCGTAGCACGTGCGCTAAAAGCCTGTCAGACAGCACCTGATTACTAAACTGAGCTATCTTTGGCGTTTAATTTGCTTATACTGTCAAAAACACGCAAGGATTACATATAAACACAGTCGGTTGTCTAAAGTGAAAGTAAACAGTTAAGAGAAAAACGGATGCGCGCCTGTATAGATGCGTGCAACTCTGCGACAGAGCTAAACATGCTGTCGATTGTCATTAAAGGGACAGTACACCCAAAAATGTTGTCACTCACATGTCCTAAATCTCTATTAATTTTTTTCTTGTGCTTAACACAAAAAAAGATATTTTGAAGAATGTGGGTAACAGTAGCTGGTCCCCACTGACTTAAAATAAATAAATAAAATATATGGAAGTAACTGGGGACCCAGCAACTGTTTGGTTACCCACATTAAAAATAAGTTTTATGTTCAGCATATTTTATGCTTAAAAAAATGCGAGAGTGAGTAAATGATGACAGAATTGTCATTTTTGGGTGATGATACACTAATAAAACAAAACACAAAGGAAAATCACTCACTGCTCTTGACTGAAGAACTTCAATACAGTTGCTTTAAATGTTGCTTCTATGTATAATTTATGTATATAATGTATATAATGTTTTATTTTTATATTTGTTAATTAAATTTCTTGAATGCTACTGATAAATACATGGACTGTACCTGAAAATTAAAGCACTGTTTGTTTTATTTGTATAGTATGTGTATTTGTAACATGTAGCTTATCTTTGTTCTTATTTTTTTAAAAACAAAGAAAATAATGACAAAGATTTTTTTGTCTTCGCCCACTTTGGCTTAAATATCTGGCATTCTTTTTATTTTATATTTTGTTACCTTGTAAGGTTTTGGTTTTAAAATAGAAAAATTTATTTGGCTGTACTACTCAGACAACTTGTAAAAAAGTAAAACCAACATGACAAAGAATCGTGATAAAAATCGTGAATCGTGATATTTCTTGAAAAAATCGTGATATGATATTTTTACCAAATCGCCCACCCCTATCTCAGAATTGCAAGTTTAGATCTCACCATTCTGACTTTATAACTCGCAATTTCGAGTTTCTATCTGACAATACTGCTAAGGGAAAAAAAAGTCAGAATTGTGAGTTTGTATCATGCAAGAAAAAACACTGGGATAAAAAAAAAAAGTCAATAACATTTTTTCTTCAGCAGTGGAAATAACTTCTATACATTTTGCCATATACACACACATGGTACAAAAAAAAAAGCTTAATAAATGCATTTGGTTAGGTTTGTTGGAGGGTTTTTTCTTTTGCTGCAAAAACAAAAGCAATTTTCAGCAGGAGTCACTCGACCTGGTGCTTTTTTGGGTTATTTCTGGAGGGTTATTGACATTTATTGTATGAAAAAATAAAATAGCTGCATGAATTCTCTAAACCGTTCCTTTGTCCCACACACTTGAAACCGCATGAGATTTGAGTAAAAGAAGTTTCAGTTCTTTAAAACGTAACTTTTAAGCATTTTCCCGCTGTCCTACCTTCAATGGAGGCGGCGTCCACCATCACTCGCTGCATGAGCACAGGCTCAGAGCCAAAATCAAACACCACAGTTTGCCGGAAGGTTCCGAAGATCTCTGTGCAGAAGGAGACCACCACAGTGTAAACGCAGTGATCCATGCCGTTCTGCACAAGGCCGGCTACGCTCCACTCCTGACAGCCGCCCTGAGACACCTCCTGGGGCACCTGGGTAGATGCGTCTCCGGCCGAGACCGCCGTGATGGAGAAATGTGGCCGGTTGGCGTCGTAAAGCAGAGCGATGCGGTGTAGCGTACGGACCGGCTGTTGGTGACAAAACAAACACCTGTTTGAGTTTTCCAAAACCACTTTTAAGACTTTAAAGCTTAACATGAAACAAACCCACTATTTGCTAATACTTCTCAAATCTTTTATTACACTAAACAACATTTTTCTTCAGAATAACATGCACAATAATAATGAGTATTAAAGTTTGGAGTACATTGATTTCAACTTTGAATACCCTACAAGATTTGATCTAATTCAACGATATTTTCTTTAAACACTCTGTAGCTTGTGAAGAGAGATGCTAGACTGTCCAAACCTTGCAGAAGAGTGTGAATGTCCAGCAGTGAGATGATTTCTTGGAGTTGACGGTAATTGAGAGATCTGAGCTGTGCTCCACTGTAACTCCATCCACACAGTCATTCATCTGCACGACACGACAAGCCATTAAATCAACAGACCAGCAGAAGCATCTGCAATACCTCACAAATAACCTCTTCTGGCTGTATTGACTGTATAGGACCACAGTATATAAAAATATACTATATTATGGTGTTGTGAATGGTTACCCTTGTATTTAAACATTTAGACTTCACAGTAGTCCGTTTTTAAATAAACTTTGACTATTAACTATGTTTCTGTTGCAAAACATTGTTAAACTATAAACACTTCAACAGTGGCTGTAATAAACATTTACATTAAATTACTTCATTAAATAATAAAAGCATCAGGTTATATGTAATGCATATGTAATACAGTGCATATATAAATTCTCCTATTTAGAGTGTTTTTTATAGCCAACCAGTGAGTTTGTAAAGATAAAATGGCTTTCCTGAGGTACACTGCCATTCAAAAAGTAGGGTTCAATAAGATTTGTACTATTTTTTTTTTTAAGTAATCTCTTAGGTTCATTAGGCTGCATTAATTTGGTCAAAAATGCAGAAAAAACAGCAATATTGTGAAATATTATTATAAATTAAAATAACAGTTTTCTATTCAAACATACTTTAAAAATATAACTTATTTATGTGATGCAAAGCTGAATTTTCAGCATCATTACTCCCGTCTTCAGTGTCACGTGATCAATGTTGGAAACAGTGGTGCTTAATTTTTAGGATTCTTCAATTAATAAAAAGTTGAAAAGAACAGCATTTATTCAAAATAGAAACCTTTTCTAACATATATAAGTCTTTGCTATCACGCTTTGTGAATATAAAACATCTTTGGCAAATAAAAGTATCATTAAAAAAAATAAAAACTTACCCCAAATTTTTCAACTGTAGTTTGTATTGTCACAAATGATTTCCATTTTAAATAAACGCTGTTCTTTTAAACCTTTTATTTATCAAAGACAACTGAAAAATGCTTTACAGGTTCCAAAAAAATATTAAGCAACACAACTGTTCCCAACAATGATAAATCAGCATATTAGAGCGATTTCTGAAGGATCATGTGATACTGAAGACTGGAAAAGTTATATATAAAATTATATTGAAAAAATTGAAAACAGTTACTTTACATTGTAATAATATTTTACAACATTACACTTATTCTATATTTTGAAATAATAATTTCTATAACATTAAAAAAATCTTACTGATCCCAAACTTTTCAACAGCAGTGTAAACGTAACATTACACCCCGGTTTACAAGCTGTCTTTCCATGGTTGAATACTGACTGAACAATTACGACATTTCAGAATTTCTCCTCATGTTCATTCATGTTTATTTTGTGCTGTAACAAGTAATAAAGAGGAATAGACTAACTCAAAGGAACTCATATGGCTACAGAGATTTGACTCAGTAAAGAGTCAAAAGCTAATTTTTTTGGGTTGAACTTTGTCATCAAATTGACCAAATTTGAAAGTGGAGACTTTAGATGCTTTCGCACCTCGTACTTCTAAGAACTCAGTTCTTGGAACTAGCCAGCATGGTGGTTCCTAGAGAACCAATTTCTCCCTCTGGACATTTTCCTGGTTGCATTCGCACCAGCAGCAGGAACTCTGAAGTGGCCGAAAGTAATGTCTTTATTTGCGGCATTTACAAACACCAACTGATGCTGCAGACAACAGGTAGCTAAATGGCGTTATTACCATTGTTTCCCATGTTTGTGGAGTAATTTTTTTACACTGTTTTTAAAGGGGCCCTATTATGCTCTTTTAAGTCTTTAGTTTGTTTTGGGGGTGCACAAGAACATGCGGTCATGCTTGGTGGTTCGAAAAACACATTATTTTTCATATAATTTACATTATTACAATAGCTTTCTCCCCAAGCTGACACAAATGGCTCGATTAGTTCCGTGTTTGATGAAGGTCCGCCTTCCAAAAACGAAATGTGTTGTGATTGGTTAGCTGTCCCACTGCGTTGCAACTGGCGAACAGCTTAGATAGCATTTCAGTTCTGCCACACCCTAGATTAAAGTGATTCTTACATTTTAAATATGGATATTTTCTTACAAAAACACATCGGATCGCTAAAAGAGGCTTTAACTGACCCCTCCGGAGCCATGTGAGGCACTTTTTATTACGGATCGACTTGGAGAGAAACACTATGCCGTTTATGCCGTTCTAAAGCTTGGGAGTGCCAGAATTATTTTTAATATAACTCTGACTGCATTCGCCCAAAAGAAGGAAGTCATATACACCTAGGATGCATGGAGGGTGAGTAAATAATATGCTACAGTAGTGTTGGTCCTATCATCAGCCTGCGAAATAACCACGGCTCCGAATACACACGTCAATGGCGCGGCTCCAGTACGGCTATCGGAGCAGATCGCAGACACTTTAGTCAATGCTCGCATTTATACCAGCCGCCCTGCGGCTTGCTGAAGCATCACAGAAGCGGCTGTCCACGCAACATCGCTAAAGTTAGGTGAATCCTCCACCTAGTCCCTCCCCACCTGCCAACGATTCAAATTTCCGTAGGGGAATTTATTTGAATGATATTCTAATGGACCGCATTGTGACATCATAGCATCCGGAAAACAAACGCTGTAGTCCAAAGAAGCTGTTTGTTGTAGTTCTTGAAATTATTTTTTTTTTTAAACTAAATTTCTCCCTTTGGAGTGGACTTTGAGATTTGTCATTTTGAAGATGTTGTTTTTATGCCCAAACATACCACACACTGGCTAAAATTCAAAAAGTGAAAAAGCATAATAGGACCCTTTTAAAAAATGCAGGGTAGCTGGTGTTTCGCATGCGTGTGGCCAATCAGCATACACTTACGTCACTGGTAGTTCCTATAGATTTGTTTTAAAACCTTCTCTGAAGTAGGAGCTAATTTAGTTCCACCCAACAGAGTTCCTAGAACTAAATACGTTCCTACTTCCTGCTGTGTGGACATGCTAAAAAGCGGTAACTTCCTCCAATAGTTCTAGGAACTATGTAAAGGTTTCTCCGGTGCGAAAGCACCTTTTGTTTCATATCAAAAGTAACAAAGCACAAAGCTTCCAGCAATTGATGGACGGTAGGTCACATCAAATTAAAATAGAATTGAATAATATATCTTGGTTCGGTAACTGATTAAAAACAAGAAATTGATATTTAGCTAATCAAACGTCACCGTTTGGTTATTTTTGGCCATCCAAAAACGTACGGCCGACACACAACTGTATTTAAATAACATTTCAGTGTATCAATACTTCATTTTCCCTTTAGAAAGCTAAACGAAAACCTCTCTAGTGAACTGTTACAACGTTTTGTCAAGAGGCCCATACCACTCTCTCCGGCGAAAGGGAGTTGATCCATTTCTCGATGAGCACCTCCATGTAGTTTTCAGTGAAGTGCTTGCCCTCCTGCTGCTGTTTGAGGCGGATGAGTCGGGAGGCGTAGCGCCGTTGCCATTCTGTCAGCTCCTCCTGAGAGTGAGCCGAGGTACACTGAGCTCCGTACCGACAT
Organism: Garra rufa; assembly: GCF_049309525.1. Lineage (NCBI taxonomy): Eukaryota > Metazoa > Chordata > Actinopteri > Cypriniformes > Cyprinidae > Garra > Garra rufa. The sequence continues at coordinate 56,267,354 of NC_133361.1, forward strand.
AAACCCTGCTCTAAAAACCTGACAACAACCAACAAAACAGCACATTACAACCAATCAACAACAGAGCAATAACATACATTTTGGACATGGAAACTGTATAGAAAATTTACTCCGAAAAATCTATTTTCCCTGCTGAAAAAAACAGCTAAAACCAACCTAGGCTGGTCTTAGCTGGTTTAAGCTGGAAGTAGCTGGTTTTAGCTGGTCTCTCAGCCTGGCCAGGATGGTTTTAGCTGGTGGTTTCCCAGCCTGACCAGCTAAGACCAGCCTGGCCAGTCTGGAAAAGTGGCCAAAACCCCTCTAAAACCAGCCTGCTGGTCAGCTAAAATCAGGCTGGTTTTAGCTGTTTGTTTTTTTTCCACCAGGGTTAACAAACCAACATACAATAAATAGCCCAAATTATGGCACTATACAAGTTTCTAGATTCATGTTAGTAAAAATCTAGACTTATATATCACAATGTGAAATCCATCAAATTAAGGTTATTTTACACTATTGTTCTGTTGTTTAAGTAAGTGTTTTTTGCTGAAAGGACTAGTGTACCTTTTACACAACGTGTACTCTTCACTACTAGTGACCCCTCGAGGAGGAGGACGAAACTGCCAGCCTTCCTGAACATCTGCACGGAGAACATCACAAAGAAAGAAAGAGGAAAGAACGATAGACAGCATGTCAGTGCAAACTCCCAAGCTCACATAAGAGTTAGAATGTCAGGGATGAAAATGGATCCTGGATGTATTGTGAAACTAAAGTGGAACTCACCCTCCTCGTTCTCATCAGCCAACTCTGACGCCATTTTACTCCTCACAGCCTGCAATTGAGACCACCCTTGTGATTCATACACAAAAACACACTATTCTCTAACATGTCTCTTAGTCATGCACAAAAGGGGTAGTGAGAGGTACCAGCTCTTGAAAGTTGAAAGTCGAAAGCCATTTGAAGGCATGGGTTAACGTTTTCACAGAGAAATGAAAACATAAGTGGCGCTGACTGTACGTAAAGCCTTTAAGAGTGGGAAATATAAGACAAACTGACCTCTATTTCTGAGAGGAGCCTCTTCAGTCTTGTCATGTCTTTAGTCATGATGCCATTCTGTGAAAAACAAAATGCTTTAGTCAATTTTAGCAAATTCAAAAGCAAAAAGTTTACAATGTAAAATGCAGAACAAAAACAAAGCTTACAAAGCAAAGTTGAAAAAACAATTGTAAAGTTTAGAGGAAAACTGAAGTTTACAGAGCAATTATACATTTCACAGCACAACTGTACAATTTTGGGCGATTATAAAGCTTACAAGGTACCTAAATTAACGTTTTAAACAAGACTGTAGTTTATAGCACAATTGTAAAGTTCACAGCAAAAGTGTAAAATGTGCAACAAAACTGTAAAGCTTACAGAGCTCCTAAAGTTGAGAGCACTGTTATAATTTTAAGAGGAAAACTTCAGTGTACAGAGCAATTGTAAAATTTACAGCACGACTGTACAATTTAGAGCAAACCTGTAAAGCTAACAAAGCCCCTCAATTTGAGAGCTAATTTATAAGGTTTAAAACAAATTTGTAGTTTACAGCCCTATTGTAAAGTTTACAGCACAACTGTAATATGTGGAACTAAGCTGTAAAGGTTACAGAGCTCCTAAAACTGAAAACACAATTGTAAAGTTTAGAGCAAATCTGAAATTTATAGAGCAATTGTAAATTTTACAGCACAACTTTACAATTTAAAGCAAAATTCTAAAGCTTACAAAGCAAAATTGTAAAATGTTTAACAAAACTGTAAAGCTTACAGAGCTCTTAAATTTGAGTACAAATATAAAGAGGAAAGTGTCAGTGTACAGAGAAATCGTAAAAATCTTACAAAGTCCCTCAATTTGAGAGCTAATTTGTAAAAGTTAAAAACAAAACTGTAGTTTACAGCACACCTGTAAAATGTAGAACTAAACTGTAAAAGTTACAGAGCTCCTAAAACTGAACACACATCTGTAAAGTTTAGAGCAAATCTGAAATTTACAGATCAACTGTACAATTTAGGCCAAAATGATAAAGCTTATAAAGCACCTATATTTAAAAGCAAAATTGTAAAGTTTAAACAACTGTAGTTTACAGCAAAGGTGTAAAATGTGTAACAAAACCGTAAAGCTTATAGAGCTCCTAAAGCTGAGAGCATAACTATAATTTTAAGAGGAAAATTTCAGTTTACAGAGCAACTGTAAAATTTACAGCACAACTGTACAATTTAGAGTAAACCCGTGAAAGAGTACAAATATAATTTTAAGAGGAAAGTTTCAGTGTACAGAGAAATTGTAAAAAGCTTACAAAGTCCCTAAATTTGAGAGCTAATTTGTAAAGTTTAAAACAAAACTGTTTACAGCACAACTTTAAAATGTTAAACTAAACTGTAAAAGTTAGAGCTCCTAAAACTAAACACACAATTGTAAAGTTTAGAGCAACTAAAAGTTTACAAAGCAATTATAAATTTACAGCAAAACTGTATAATTTAGGCCAAAACTATAAAGCTTTAGAAGCACCTAAATGAAAGCAAAATTGTAGTTTAAAACGAAATTGTAGTTTACAACGCAATGTTTTTTAAGTTTACACCACAACTGTAAAATGTGGAACTAAACTGTAAAGGTTACAGAGCTCCTAAAACTGAACACACAATTATAAAGAGTACAGAGCAATTATAAATTTACAGCACAACTTACATAGCCCCTAAATTTAAGAGCAAAATTGTAAAGTTTAGAAAAAAAAATGCAGTTTACAGCACAATTGAAAAGTTTACAGCACAACTTTAAAAAATTGTAAAGCTTGGATGGAGAACTTGGTTGAGCAAAATTGTACAAGTAAGAACAAAACTGCAGTTTAAAGTGCAAATGCAACATTTATAGCAAACTGTGAGATACTTTAAAGCTTTCAGAGCATCTAAAGTTGAGAGGGAAATTGTAAAGTTAAGAGCAAATTTTAAGTTTATAGTGCAATTGTAAAGTTTACAGCACAACTTTACAATATTGAACAAAACTGTAAATTTTTCAGAGCACCTAAAGTTGAGAGGCTAATTGTGAGGTTTACAGCAAAATTTAAGTTTATAGTGCAATTGTAAAGTTTACAACACAATTTTACATTGAGCAAAACTGTAAAGTTTTACAAAGCACCTAAATTTGAGAGAAAATGTGATAGTTTACTGTAAAAATAGTAAAGGTCTCAAAACTTAGTTCAGAGCAAAACTATCATTTACAATGCAAATGCAAAGTTTATAGCAGAACTGTAAAATTGTACACAAAATTGTAAAGCTTTCAAAGCACCTAATTAAGAGAGAGGACATTTTTAAAGTCTAATTGTAAAGCTTGCTCAAATGTAAAACTGTAAATTATACAAGTTGAGAGAAAAAACTGTAAAGTTTACATTAAGTTTGTAAGGGTGAACATAACTGATGCTTACAGTGTTATCGTAAATTTTACAAATGTACAAAACAGCAAGGCTTCAGAGAACCTAAAGTTCAAAAGAACATTGTAGAGTTCAGAGCAGCTAATTTGTAAAGTTATGTAAGTTAAACCCTACAGAGAAACTGTAAAGCTAAAAGCAAAATTGTGTGTTTTACAGTGTAAAGTTTACAGCATAATCCAGAAATCCTTTTATTACGACGAACTAATGCAGATAGTTAACTAAAAGAAATCTAAAAGCATTTACAAGCATGATAAAGTCAGAGATGATGTCAATGTGAAATGCAATACATGAAGCTAGCTCATTTGGAAAGGAATTGTGAGTTGGTTTACCAGTGGTTCTCCATAGAGCGCTTTAGAGAGAACGCTGCACACTTCCTGTAAGCTTCCATCCAGCAGCATACTCTGAAGCCCTGCCCTGAAACTGCCATCTCCCTTCCCCAGCTCCTCAGCAAACACTACATGAACAAACACAGCAACACACCCGAGTGATCAAACCAGCCCAATAATCCAGAGCTGTCTAATGAGAGCCATGGTACTACTTCAGAGCCTTTTATCAAACTTCACAGGTACCACAATTTTGATATGACATGCTATGTTTCATCTTGTTTTCTTTTTTTTACATATTTACATGTATACTAAAATATATGTACTTTTTAGAGATGAGCAAATTATGACCCTGACAAAAAAAAAGGCCAAATAAATAAATAAATAAATAAATATATAACATGCTCAAAAGTTTGGGATTAGTAAGACTTTAAAGAAGTCTCTTACACTCATCAAGGCTGCATTTATTTGATCAAATATATATATATATATATATATATATATATATATAAAAAAACAGTAATATTGCAAAATGTTATTACAATATAAAATAATGTTTTTTATTTCAATATACTTTAAAATATAATTTATTCCTGTGATGTAAAGCTGAATTTTCATCAGCTGTTACTCCAGTCTTAAGTGTCACATGATCCTTCAGAAATAATTCTCATATGCTGATTTATTATTAGAATTATCAATGTTGGAAACAGTTTTGGAAACTGCCAATTTTTTTTTTTGGTATCTGTGATTCTTTTTTGAGGATTCTTTGATGAATAACAAGTTAAAAAGAACAGCAGTTATTCAAAATATAAACCTTTTCTAACAATGTAAATCTATGCTATCACTTTTTATTAATTTAACACATCCTTGGTGAACAAAATTATTAATTTGAGAAAAAAAAGAATAATAATTTACTGACCCCAAACTTTTGAACAGTAGTGTATATTGTTAGAAAATCTTTCTGTTTTAAATAAATGCTGTTCTTTTTAACCTTTTATTGATCAAAGAATCCAAAAAAATATTAAGCAGCACAACTGTTTTCAACATTGATAATAAATGAGCATATCACAATCATTTATGAAGGATCATGTGACACTTAAGACTGATGAAAACGCAGCTTTGCATCACAGGAATAAATTATACTTCAAAGTATATATTAAAAAAAAACTATGATTTTATATTGTAATTTAATTTTATTGTAATAATAACATTTTGCAATATTACTGTTTTTTTCTGCATTTTTGATCAAATAAATGCAGCCTTGATGAGCATAATAAATTTCTTAAAAATCTTACTGATCCTAAACTTTTGAGTGGCAGCGTATATTAAAGGTAGAGTTCACCCAAAAATGAAAATTATTGTTATGAATTTCTTTATGTTGGTAACCAAACACTTAATGGTAGCCACTGACTTCCACTGTATTTTTTCATCCTATGGAAGTGAATGGCTACCGTCAACTGTTTGGTATCCAACATTCTTCAAAATATCTTCTTTAGTACTCAACAGAAAAAAGAAACTCATACAGGTTTGAGGGCAAGTAAATAATAACAGAATTTTCATTTTTGGGTGAACTGTCCTTTAAAAAAAACCATTTACACAAACTGCTTAAGCTGAAAGAGTACCGAAAATACTTTTTTAAAGTTTTGTTATCTTACCATGTTTGCAGTCTTCATCAGCCTGATCGTAATCCTTCTGTTGAATCAAAAAAAAAGCACAAATTGTTACTTTTTCACCCTCCCAATCAAAACTATACGCAATGGGGTGTAAAAACTAACTAAGAAATTCTAGTCAAAAAAATTATAAGCACTGTAAAAATCCACATTAATTCATACTCGAGCATATAAATGCGAAAATGTAATCTTTTCTCAATTTTTAAAATTGACATATAGTCAATAGAAGACTATAGATTTTCTCAGTAAATTAACTCTATAACAACCATTTTCTTAAAGTTTTGCACTTCGTGGAGTTAGAGAACACAGCATATGTTATATAGTTGCATAATGTCCAATTTCCATAACAGCATAAGTTTTATAGTTTGACTCTTGAACCTAGTTGTTTAGAGAACAATTAAGTTTGCACTCAAGCTTATCTTCAAAGACGGTTATATAGTTTTTCAAATCAAAAACACTGCAGTTGTTTTTTTTTTTTTTAAAGTGACAGGCCAGGAAATTAAAGCACATCATCAGACAAAGGGCAGCTTTTTGTTAAGTAACAAGACAACGCAGTACATAAAAGTCTTTGATGTGCATATCTGATTGGCAGTAAGGTATGTCCTGATCTTCAGTGCTGCTTTGCCACTTACGTCTTCATAAACACCACAACAATTCCCAAAACACCTAGTTATAAAATGAACGAAACCAAAAACCGTGGATGTGTTTCTAAGCCGTGACATGCAGCTGAAGCGCAGCCTCACCAGCTGGAGTCGTGCTGCTATGCGGTAGAGCAGGGCACGCTTTCGGAGGAAGGCCGTGCTGGGGGTCGGGGTCCGGGGCCCCATGGCCAGCAGGGCCTCTGTGCTGTGAGCCACTGCTGCCTCATACTCCTGCCTCACTAATGATCCAATGGCCTCGTCACATGACTTCTGTGGCCTCCTGTCCTCCATGACTCTGGGACAGAGTTTCTGTCATGGAAGATACAAAGGGTTAAACACCTCAGAATTGCTATATGTGACTGGACAACAAAATCAGTAATAAGAGTCCATTTTTTTGAAATTGAAATTTATACATCAACTGAAAGCTGAAAAAATTAGCTTGTTAGGATAGGACAATATTTGGCTGAGATACAACTATTTGAAAATCTGGAATCTGAGAGTGCAAAAAATCTAAATATTGAGAAAATCGCCTTTAAAGTTGTCCAAATGAAGTTCTTAGCATTGCATATTAATAATCAAAAATTAAGTTTTGATATATTTATGGTAAGAAATTTACAGAACATCTTCATTGAACATGATCTTTACTTAATATCCTAATTGATCATTTTGACCCCTATAATGCACTTTTAGCTATTGCTACAAATATACCAGTACAACTTAAGACTAGTTTTGTGGTCCAGGGTCACATTTGAGCACATTTCTGGACACCTACACGGAGAATTTGGATACATAAGTCATACTTAATGTCTGAATCTTCACTAAATTCACATTATTTTTACTCAAAGTCTTTTAATCAAGTTGTGTTTTAGAGATTTTTAGTGGATGGAAGACGTCATTTTTTCCTCATGTTCACAGTGCAAAGTGTCACAATACTTTGTGTCTTCATTTTGAACACTAAATCTATTATTTGATCAATTAAAAGGAAAATCACAAAAGTATTCTTTTTCATAAGGGTGTTTGTATTACACTTATCACTCTAAAATAAAACACAAACACATGATATGACTAATATAATGAATAATACGTCCTTTAATTTGGAATTAAGTCATCACTCTCGATTTCAAATTTTATAACTATTATTCAAGGCAGAGATAACTATAAAAGCAACTGAAGATACAAACTATGTATGCTTAATTAAAGAGCTGAAGTTTGCTGAAAAGTGTGCTGAACACATAAAATGGCATTCAAATACACATTTTCACACCGGTTGCGCTGGTTTGTGCAAATACTGTTGTAGTGTGCAGTCATTTTTCCTTTTCTGTAATAATTAGGTCACAGCTGTAACGTCCATCTGGGCTGAGTTAGCTGAGGCTGCTATGCACGCTTTTTCCACATTTTTTTTTTGTTTTGTTTTAAGCGAATGCTCCAAAAATTGTATTCCATGCAACTAAACCAAAATACAACCCACTAATTTTAAAGCAAAATATAAAAAAAATCTATTGATGACCATTGAATGACCAAACACCAGAAACAATTCGGCCACAATAAGACTTTAGTTACGGGTGTAACTTTATATTATCAAATTAGGATAATAGTAAATTAAATGAAGATACTACTACTATTATATTTTGGACATTTCATGTTTGTTTTTTTATTTTAAGTTATATTTTTGAACTTTCAATGTCTTTATTTTGACAGGACAGTAGAGATTTGACAGAAAAGCATAGCGCAGAAAGACTATCAGCGCTGACATCAAGTTATTTTTTTGCATTACAAAAATACAAATACCGTTGTACATTCAGCAAATGGTCTATATACCACACAGTACTTTTTGTAAGGGTTACAAACATATGAAGTATGTGCAGTAAAATAATTAGGTTTCACCATCTTTTTGCAAATGTGATACTGTCTCCAGCAAAATATCATAATTAATATGGATATTGTTACTACTGTAAAAGCATATATGTGACCCTGGACCACCCTGGTCTTAAGTAGCATGGCTATATTTGTAGCAATAGCCAAAAATACATTGTATGGGTCAAAATGACCAATTTTTCTTTTATGCCTAAAATCATTAGGATATTAAGTAAAGATGTTCCATGAAGATATTTTGTAAATTTTCTATCGAAAATATATCAAAACCTAAATTGCTCGCCTTTAAAGTTCATCTGGAGAACTTTAAAGGCGATTTTCTTAGTATTTTGATTTTTTTGCACCCTCAGATTTCAGATTTTTTAAATAGTTGTATCTCGGCCAAAAATTGTCCTATCCTAACAAACCATACATCAGTGAAAAACGCATCTTATCGTAGTTATTTTGTTATTTATTTTTTATTTGTGACCTTGGACCATAAAAGCAGTCATAAGTGTCTTTTTTTATCAAATAAGCATTTTATCGATGTATGGTTTGTTAGGATTGGACAATATTTGGCTGAGATAGAACTATTTGAAAATCTGGAGTCTGAGGGTGCAAAAAAAAAAAAAAAAAAAAAAAAAAAAATTTCCTGAGAAAATCACCTTTAAATTAGTCTAAATTAAGTTCTTAGCAATGCATATTTCTAATCAAAAATTAAGTTTGATATATTTACAGTAAGAAATGTACAAAATATTTTCATGGAACATGATCTTTACTTAATATCCTAATGGTTTAGGAATAAAAGTTAATTTTGACCCATATCATGTACTTTCGGCTATTGCTACTTAAAATGGGTTTTGTGGTCCAGGGTCACATTAATAGACAACGGTCACGAAAAATACCTAGTTATTAGATTTAGTTCAGTAGTCATGAACATAAAGACCATTATGATTATTATTGCTATTTTTTTTTAAAGAGATTACTGTCATTTTTTACATAATTGCAAACATACAACTGCTTTTATCTTAATCATTTTGTTTTGACATTATAAACATAGATACATTTGATATGTAACGTTCACTAGTTACTGCTCCGTAAAAAAAAATGTAAAATAAAAAGTAATGTAAAGATCTATCAATTCCGACTGGGTCTTGTAACTTGTAAATAAAGTTTGTGGAAAAGCTGCTGAAAGCAAAAATCAATATAATCCCACAGCATGAACATATAACATGATGTAAATAGTTGTAATGTTGTTGATATTTGCATAATGTCCCATTTCCATGTATAACACACAGCCTGAGCAGTCTCTCACTTCCACACAGAGAGAATGGGACAGTCAGATATCACAAACACAATAACACACAGTCTTCGCGAACCAACATCTAATTAACCTCCAGCACACCAAACAAGGCAACAGAGCCTCAGTAAAATATATAAACACTCTATATTTGGATTCCGGGTCAGTTAATAATAGATGTCCCGTCTGAGTGTGAGTGTGTGGCCGCGTCTCAAAAGCTCGCTAGCTGCCTACCCAGACAACACCAGTGAGCGTCGTAGACGCGTTCCAGACGTTCTGTTCCAGCGTTCCGTTCATACATTCAACTAGTTCGATTAGAACGTGCAATTCGAACGCTCAAAAATGGTTTACGGCGGCCAAACGTGATGACTAGGAAGGCAGCCCGCTAGGGTTTGAAACACAGCCACTGTGTCCATCCAGAAGAACAACAACAACTGCGTGTGTGTCTGTCCACATTAAGGCAAATACACACAGAATCAGTCAAAACGCTCAATGGTGTACGATATATGCTTAGAGGACGAGGAAAGCAGTTGATAAACACGATTAATCATTAGTGGGAAAGGTTATAACGTGTGTATGTGGACTGCGATGATCGCTGCTCTCATGGCCTTGAGCTCCAGCCGCCCCCGGACACACAGATTGACATTATCCTGCAACATTTACCAAACAATCTACACCGAATCTCACTCTCACACACCCTGCACTTATGCATCTGTCCGTGTGCGTGATGAACGCCACAGATGTGAGGCGAATATCGCAGTTGGACGCGAACATCTTTAGCTGCTAGTCAGTGTAGCGCAGCTGCGATCAGGCCTTTTCCTCATCACATTAATCGTGCAAACGCGCGCCGCGATTTTTGGCGTTTTGACGCGCGTAAGACACGAGCTGACAGCCGCATCTGGATGTCGGGATCGACGGCGGGCAGAGGTGAGGAGGGCGAACGGTGCACGGCAGGAAGGTGTTAGAGGAAGTCTGCACTTACCTAGCTTTACTTTCTACGCCATCTTGGATCCACTTGTCAGCCTGTCGCAGTGCATTATGGGTCAAATATTTCTGCGCACTGCTTCCTGCCACCACACACGCTCCAGTCAGCGCAGGACACACACTGCAGGACTCTCTCAGGCTGTAGAGCAGGGAGCTTTTAGCTTTTTATTTGTAGTTTGTTTGTAGATAAGACGCTTATATTGGGTTATGGAATTACTAACAACTGACTATTAAATAAATAAATAAATGTAGTTATATAGTTAAAGGATTAAAAACAAACAAATGCTTTTTATATAGTCAAAGAAAAGAAATTGTTTTATATAGTCAAAGTCTATAAAAATAAATACATAAGCAAATAAATAAATGGTTTATTTTAGTCAAAGTATAAATAAATAAATAAATAATTCGTTTTATATAGTCAATCATATTCAAAGTATACATAAATAAATTAATGAATAAATAAATGGTTTTACATAGTCCAAGTATAAAAAAAGTTTTATATAGTCAAAGTATGCATAACTAAATAAATAATAAATACATAAATAGTTTTATATAGTGAAAGTATGTATAAATAAATACTTAATAAATGGTTTAATATAGTCAACGTATAAACAAATAAATAGTTTTTTATAGTCAAAGTATAAATGCATAAATGAATAAATAAATAAATGGTTTTATATAGTCAACATATAAATAGTTTTTCATAGTCAAAGTATACATCAATAAATGAATGAATGAATAAATGGTTTGACATAGTCCAAGTATAAATAGTTTTATATAGTCAGAGTATGCATAAATAAATAAATACATAAATAGTTTTATATAGTGAAAGTGTGTATAAATAAATGCATAAATAAATGGTTTGACATAGTCCAAGTATAAATAAATATCTTTATATAGTGAAAGTATGTATGTATAAATAAATAAATAGTTTTATATAGTGAAAGTATGTATAAATAATATTAAAAGTATAAATAAATGCATAAATAAATGGTTTTACATAGTCCAAGTATAATTAAATATCTTTATATAAACGAAAGTATAAATAAATAATTAAATAATTAAATACATAAATAGTTTTATATAATCAAAGTGTGTATAAATTAATTCATAAATAAATGGTTTTATATAGTCAACGTATAAATAAATGAATGAATAAATAAATAAATGGTTATATAGTCAAAGTATAATTAATTAGTTTTATATTTTCTAAGTATAAATAAATAAATAAATAATTAAATACATAAATAGTTTTATATAATCAAAGTGTGTATAAATAAATTCATCAATAAATGGTTTTATACAGTCAATGTATAAATAAATGAATGAATAAATAAATAAATAAATGGTTATATAGTCAAAGTATAAATAAATAAATGGTTTTACATAGTCCAAGTATAAATAATTAGTTTTATATAATCAAAGTATAAATAAATAAATAATTAAATACATAAATAGTTTTATATAGTCAAAGTATGTATAAATAAATACATAAATAAATGTTTTAATATAGTCAAAGTATAAATAAATAGTTTTATACAGTCAAAGTATGTACAATTATTATTAAAAGTATAAATAAATAAATTACTAAATGGTTTTACATGGTCCAAGTTTAAATAAATAGTTTTATATAAAGTATGTATAAATAAATACATACATAAATGGTTTTATTTATTCATCACAGTATGAATAAATAACTAAATACATTCCTTTATATAGTCCAAAAAAGTTTTACATAGTCAACATATAAATAAATATATATAGTATATATAGTATATATAGTCATATATATAGTTTTATATAGTCAAAATCTGTAAAAATAATTAAATAAGTGGTTTTATATAGTAAAAGTATGTATAAATAAATAAACAAACAGTTTAATATAGTAAAAGTATGTATAAATAAATAAATAATAGGTTTATACAGTCAAAGTATAAATAAATAAATAATTTTATATAGTCAATGTATAAATAAATAAACAAATTACTTTATATAGTCAAAGAATGAATTAGTTAATTAATGAATGGATAGTTTTATATAGTCAAAGTATAAATAAATAATGGTTTTATATAGTAAAAGTATGTACAAATAAATAAACAGTTTAATATAGTCAAAATATGTATAAATAAATAAATAAATGGTTTTGTATTGTAAAAGTATGTATAAATAAATAAACAGTTCAATATAGTCAAAGTATTTATAAATAAATAAATGGTTTTATATAATCACAGTATAAATAAATAAATGGCTTTATATAGTCAATAAATAATGAATAAATAAATAAATAAATGGTAATATTATCTTATAATAAATAAATAGGTTTATACAGTCAAAGTATAAATAAATAAATAGTTTTATAAAGTCAATGTATAACTAAATAAACAAATTACTTTATATATTCAAAGAATGAATGAATGAATGAATTAATGAATGGATGGTTTTATATAGTCAAAGTCTAAATAAATAAATGGTTTTATACAAAGTATGTATGTATGTATGTATGTATAAATAAATAATAAATAAATAAATGTATTTATATAGTCAAAAAAACAATAATAAATTGTTTTATATAGTCAAAGCATGTATAAATAAATAGGTTTATACAGTCAAAGTATAAATAAATAAATATGTTTTTTTTGTTATATTTAATTTTTATTATATTAACGATGTGTCTTTTTCTACCCAGTAATGTTAGCTGTAGAAATCTCAGACACATATATTTTTTATTCTGATTTCAAATGGATTTGTATAGAACTTACCACCACACACCAACTATTATTTATTTATTTATTCATTTCTCCTATGCTCACCTAAGATGCATTTATTTGATCAAAAATACAATTAGAACAGTAATATTGTGAACTATTATTAAAATCAAAACAGTTATTTCTTGTATGTATTGTATGTCTTCGTTTTGTTGCTTAATAACTGTGGAAATACACTTTTTTTCAGGATTCTTTCATGAATCAATTCAATGCATCCTTGCTGAATTAAAGTAAAAACAAAACTATACCTTAAATAAATAAATATTGTAAGATTTTCAAATACTTTTAAAAAAATATATTTATATAGATTTGCATGCCTTTTTTATATTTACTGAACATTGGTATTTATTTATTACCTTACATGTTCCAACGCAACTGACCCAGTTCTGATTTTCTTAACCATTCACAAACAAACAGACAAACAAACTCGCTGGGTTTATTGCTGCGTTTGGAGTGTGATATCACAGTCAGTAGCGCCGCCAGTCGTTTGAAGGCGGTATCGGCCGATGAAAACATTGTGATGCGTTGCGCCACACCGCCACAGTGTGTCTTTCTCCTTGCAAACTTAACCATCCCGCGTTAGCGCAGCGGAGTCAACGACAGCTAAGCCACATCTCTCATTCCACCAGAAGAAGAAAACAATGCCACTGACTGCAGGTGCACCGAGTTTACTCTAAGATTGACACAAACCATCGCCATCTCATCTATGTGGAGCAGGACGGGACAGGTGCACGGAGTGCGGGGCGACATTACAAAGAATACAAGACCACAGACCCGCTTCGTTTTAAAGTTTGAAACCGCATAAACACTGAGACGCTGCGTCGTTCATTCTTCTCCGCTGGATTTCGGGCGCGTTTCTCTGTGCGTAAAAACGCAGGAGCATCGGCAAATTCCAAGAGTGAATTCATTACAACATCACAAGCTGCGCGGGCAAGAGTGTGCGCTGCAAACACAACAGCAAGAGCGTTTCTACACAAGTGCACTGATATTTTGCATCTTCGTATATGACAACTCGTGATTGCATCCATCACCAGATGGCTGAATTGATTTAGATGATCACTGGCACTCGATCTAGCTTGGGAATCATAAGGAGAGGACAATGTTGTTGAAGGAATACCGGATATGCATGCCACTAACAGTGGAAGAGGTAAGTTCAGGAAGTTTATATTTAGTGATGTGATGTTGAATAATATATGCAAAACAATTAATTCGATATATGCATTAACTCATTTGCAGAAGCAAATCAGAGTGGCGTGTTCACGCCAGTGACTTTAACTGTAGTCAAATATAATTTTCGCCTAATTTAGTTTGAATTCATTCCAGTTTTATTGTTTGTAACTTTTCGCTTTTTCCCAGAGAAACAGTACAGAAATCCATCATTAAATCCACTTGGTGGTGCTGTGGAACTTTGCGTTCCCGTTACACTTTGACTGAGATTGGATTGGTTGTTGTTGTTCATTTAGTGTGATTTCAACATTGTTTAAATGTACTTTTAACTGGAAACGCATTTTATAGTGTACGTATTTTATACCGACTTATTTGCCTTTCAAACCAGCTCGTTCACTAATAGAGAGTGACACAACCTTTTATTCTATAAAGTAAATGAAAGATTAGCTCCGTTCTGATTACATTACATGGGTTTGTTTGGATCCTCACACAACCCCCTAATAGTATTACGATAACAATTAATAACTTGTAGCCTGTTTAAACTCAGTCAGTCCACTGGAAATGGGACGTTAAGGAATGTCTGAAAGAACGAATTAAATCAGATTCGGAGTTTCAGGCTGTGTCTATATTAAGCCCACTACTAAAAGTTGAAAGAATTAACTTTATTGGCATTTAAAACATGATTAGCTCTTTGAGATGTTTCAGTGTGATAACTGAAGGAAAACAGAGTGGTTTAGCTCAGTGTATAAAATCGAAAGTGTCCTTCTCCCTGCTGAAAAAAACAGCTAAAACCAGCCTAGGCTGGTTGGCTGGTTTTAGCTGGTTTAAGCTGGAAGTAGCTGGTTTTAGCTGGTCTCCCAGCCTGGCCAAGCTGGTCAAGCTGGTTTAAGCTGGTGGCTTTCCAGCCTGACCAGCTAAGACCAGCCTGGCCAGGCTGGAAAAATGGTCAAAACCCCTCTAAAACCAGCCTGACGACCAGCTAAAACCAGGCTGGTTGACCAGCTATAACCAGCCAACCAGCCTAGGCTGGTTTTAGCTGTTTTTTTCACCAGGGATGGCGGCACTGAACGTAAACGAAGCCACTGAACCAAACGAAAAACACGTATTTTGCTGATTATCGCTGTTGAAAATGGTCAGTTATTGTCACGTTTTGGCCTGTACTAATTGGTCAGACTGGAAAAAAAAAAACATTTGAAGTACTATAGACTGCTAAAAGTTATAACAAATCAAGAAGAAGAGCGCAAAAAAGGCATTTGTGTTTGGCCAAACTGAACTAGGATTTTCAGAGCAAGAGTCTTGAAAACATTTGTTTGTTCTTATCATTTCCGGTCAGGTAGGTGAAATATTAGGATTATATCTTAATTAAAACTGCTTGTATGTATCTTTACCACCTATTAACTTTAGTTCCTCAAAATTAGTCGTTTAGATCAGTATAGAATGGAAAGTGTCCTTTATTAAAAGTAAATCTATCAGCGGCACTGAATGTAAACAAAGCCACTGAACCGAACGAAACTGACATATTTTGATGATTATCGCTGTTGATGATAGTCAATTATTTTCATGTTTTGGGCTGTACTAATTGGCCAGACTGGGAAAAAAACATTTGGAGTACTATAGACTGCTAAAAAGTTATAACAAATCAAGAAGAAGTGCAAAAAACTGCCAAAAAGGCAGTTGTGTTTGGCCAAACTGAACTAGGATTTTCAGAGCGAGAGTCTTGACAACATCCATGTTTGTTCTTATCATTTCCGGTCAGGTAGGTGAAATATTAGGATTATATCTTAATTAAAACTGCTTGTATGTATCTTTACCACCTATTAACTTTAGTTCCTCAAAATTTGTAGTTTAGATCAGAATAGAATAGAAAGTGTCCTTTATTAAAAGTAAATCTATCTGCCATATTGGCAGCACTGAATGTAAACAAAGCCACTGAACCAAAGGAAACTTGCTTGTTTTGCAGATTATTGCTGCTAAAAACAGTCAATTATTGTTACGTTTTGGGCTATACTAATCAGCCAGACTGGGAAAAACATTTGGAGTACTATAGACTGCCAAAAGTTACAACAAATCAAGGAGAAGAGTGCGAAAACTGTCTGAGGAACAAAAGGCGTTTGTGTTCGGCCAAACTGAACCAGGATTTCCAGAGCGAGAATCTTGACAACATTTGTGTTTGTTCTTATCATTTCCAGTCAGGTAGGTGAAATATTAAACGGATATCTTAATTAATACTGCTCGTACATATCTTTGCCACCGATTAACTTAAGTTCGTCAAATATTGTTCCCTTTCCTGCTTACTAAGTCCTTCTCTATTTGATTTAGCAGCTTCCACACATTTTTTTCCATGGTTCGGCTCATAAATGAGCAGAACAACGCATTCAGTAGTACATTAATTGTGCAATCCATGCTGTTGTTTACATCCGAGTATCGCCAGTATGGCCTTGCATTCGTGTAACTGAGCAAACCATGACGTAAATGCAAACCCTCTATAGCAACGTCTCAAAACGCTTTTAATGTGATCTAAACATTTTCTGTTCCCACTAACGATGGTACGAATATAGTAGCAGAAGCATATGCGCATAAATCTGCATCCCGAATAGACTGACTGAATGTAACTGTAATTGGACAGAATGGATTTGAGCAGAGACTATCAGATCTATCAGCGCTTCTTAAGTAGAGTGGCTGCTGTCTTCATGTGGCTTTGTGCTTTTGCAGCCCATCTGCTGACTGACAACACAGCTGCATCATCATTAATATCCATGTTTTAATAAATCTAGGTACCCAATCATTTGTATACTGTAAACAGAGTAAGTTAAACCCCGAATTAGTCTAGCATTCTGATGTTTTTGTTTCTTTAATAGACTTAATTTCATTTCGCTTAAGGGAGAGGCATAAAATATCATTATAAAACAATTACCGTATTTGTGATGTGTTTGTGTACACGGGCCTGTGTTTTAATAAGCGGGAACAGCCATCTGCAAGCGTTCTGGATGATTGATTTACCTAGCAACAGCTGAGACTGGTAGTTAAAATCTGTTTGATCAATTAAAGGTCTCATGAGAGGTTACTGAGCTGATAGCACGATTACAGGTTGTGGCATCCCAGATGTCTTCAAATGGCGGTTGCATTTAACAACCTCATGTTTGACTGCCATCAAGGACATTTTTTTTGGCTCTTGGAAACAAGTGTTATATATATCTGAGCCACCCTCTCTGTAATGAACAAACATTTATCGTAACATTTCTCATCCTTGAGTGATAAAGACCTCTAAGTCACCTGCCAGACTTAATTAACTATAGATAATCAGCTGTGGAGGGATGCCAGAAAAATGACTGTGGTGATAAAATGAAAGCACTTCTTTTGAGCTTTACTTTAAAACGCTAGTAAGGTTTAGATATCATCTCATCCCATGGTTTAATATATTAAACTTTGATTCAGCGCATTGATTTTTTTTAAAAAATGGAAAAATAATCTGCTCAAAAAAGGTAAAGGTATGAAATATGCTCTATTTTATTCTTCTGTAATTGCAAAACGTTCATGCATTTAAGGGGTTAATGGCGACTAACGTTCTGACGATTAATCGAGTAATCAGATAACTATAATACTTTTTTTGGAGGTAATAAGACATAATATTTAAATGAAATAAAAATATTTAAAGTATATGTATAATAGCAATGAGGCAAAAATAATTGGTTTAAATAAAGTATCAAAAGCATGTAATCATATGGTTTTATTGAACAAAAATACATAATGTATTATAAACAATAGAACTAATGTATTTTATGCATTATAACAATTGCCTGCAGATGGCGCCAATGGCCTGACATTTGTTTTTTACACTTTACTGTGCAATCTAATCCTTGTTTAATAGTGACTAAACAACATTTAAATCAAATGTCCACTTAATCTTAAATTTTTGGTCATTTCCTTGTGACAGAAATGCTATAGCCACTGTAATTTTTTGAATATGTGGACATCAAAACATGTAAACTCAGAGCGATCTTTTATTTTGAAATCACGATGAACAATTAGCATATTGAGATAGGGATGTATTCTCCTGTGTTTGCGTAGTTTTATAAATGAATTGCCTTAAAAATCTGATGAAATGGTGAACATTGCATTCCCAGATGAACATTATAATATGCAGAGATGAAGTCTGAGATGCTCCACACACACAAAAAAAAATGATAACGTTTGTGCGGAGCAGCATTTACTGTGAACAGACACACACATATGTTACCTACACGCATGTAAATAATTAAAGCACATATATTTATTTAACTGAATCATAGCATTTGTGAGTTCACAATAGCATTAGTGTTTATTATGACGTTTAAAGCCTTGGAAAACAGTCTAATAATGCGTTTCTTGGATTCTCGTCCCACTTCCAGTATTTTGCCGCTTACTTGACATGGGCAAAATGCAATCAAGAATTTTTTTTAAATTGAGTACTCAAATTGAATCAAGGAATTGTGACAGCCTTTGTAGTAAAAAGTACAAATTATGAGCACACTTGAGCATAAAGGTCTTTGCACACTAAGTCCAAAATTCTTGTTCGAAATTTTCGCACGTTAAGAAATAAATACACACTCCGTCATAAATTCGGATCAGGTTTGATTTTCTGCTTTTTCGCATCCATAGCATTGCATTTTGAAAGTAAAGGATGTATAAAAATGTGAAAAAAGGGAATATGACTCTTTGTGCAATGACCTTATGTCTCCATTTTCTTTCCTTTTAATCATATTGCTGTTTAGGAAAAAAACATAATGATATTAAAGAGATCTCAATTAATTTGACTTTCCTACATTGATAGTTTTTGCTCTAAATATTTCTGTTAAATAATGATACTGTCATATCTAATGAGTGTCAGTTTTGTTCAGCTCTGTTGCAGCAATTATTATATCTCAACTATGAAATAAATACAGTACCATCTTTATTAGGTGAGAAATTGAGCCGTGACCAGCTGAGCCTCAGGGGCTTCACAGGTGAAAGGAAAGACGCTTTCTTTGATTTAATTGGACGTTTTTCTGCTGAAACTCAAGGTTCTCTTAATAATAGGTTGTAATGACTTTTACTAGACAGTGAGCAGATGAATCTTCTCTAATCAAGCGGGCATAAAAAAGCTTCAGGGTTTTACTTGAAAATAATGTTGCATCGCTGTTCCCACAAAGGTGGTTTGAAAGCATGTAGAAAGAAAGAAAATGCTTTTATTTTCTAAAAGCATGTTATCGATCTTATTGTGACTAATAATCTGTCCAGTGTAAAAGCTGGTTTGACCTTGTGATTTTCAATCAGAATATAAAAAATGGATCTTCTGATGAAATGACAGACTCTCTGCAGCAATTAAATACTTTTTTTAAAATAAACCACTGTCAACAGAGCCATTGTGTTTTATGTTTGGAAGGATAGTTCTTATTTAAAGGGTTGCCATGTCCACTTGCTATAAGTATTTTCGAGCTTGGCTCATAAAGCGGTCAAGTTTATGGAGTTATTGAAGTGGGCAGGTGTGGGTAATGGTAAATCTTTGTCTCATTTTTAATATCCCATTTGGATTTATTATGGTTTATGTTCTAGTTTGCTGGGGAGTTTTCTAGCAAGATCTGGCAACAGTAATAAGTCAAGGCTCATAACTCCTCATAACTTTGATTTTCTACACAAAAGAAATGACGGAAAGGAAATCTGGATTTATTTTGGTGGTGCTGGGGACCAGCAAGCGCCGAGTGCATCATCATCATCATCATCATCATCATCATCATCATGCGCTGTCAGCACCATCCTCCATTTCAGCAGCGTCTTCTTTTATTTGTGTACTTATTTTTGGCCAACAGCTTCTGGATGTGCGTCTGAATGTGGCTGTCAGTAGCTGAATCAGTGTTGACTGGAGGGTGGCTGGTTCCTGCATTACTCAGATTACTTGTGCTACCAAAAGACAGATTTTTCTGAGCATATTGTGTTTTTGGATACTGGCCTTATCATACGATACTGGTGTCACCTTCTTAGAAAACTCAACTTAAATAGCCTGAGACTGTCTTGGTCAACAAGACCATCTTGTTAATGTCGTTATCTAACTATGGTTGGAAGTTTCATCATTGCCAACATGTTTCAGTGAATCTGTGTTTTCTGAAACTGGAAATTTCGCCAACAGACTTGCAACCTTGTGTGGCTGAAACAACAGTTATAGACCTGTGCTTACAAGCATGATTTCTTGTTACTATGATGCATCCAAAACCACATACTGACTAAGTAGGTACTGCATTTGAATTTGAACTCATGACTGTAAAAAAAGAAGAAAGCTGATTTCTGTGAATGTGTGAGACTTCCATAGGACTTGCATAGATCCTGCTCTTGAGTAAAAAGCTATGCAAAAACATGCAGTACGGAGTACTAGAAACTTGATCTTTAATTTAGGGCTGCACGATTAATCGAAGTCGATTGTCATCCGCATTTTGTCAGTAAAGCCGGTTCTGTAATCAGTAGTGCTTTCAGATGGAGCAGCATTTACTACACAGAGCCGTACTGTCCTCCAAAGGCAAAGTGCAATAACTACACATTTGGTCAAAATTGAGTTAAGGCTTAAAATGGACTTTGTGACAACTGCTTTGTCTCATGGCAAAGTCTCCTGGTTTAATTTTGTCCCGTTTCAGAGAAACGAGAATGTTGTTTCAGAGAAACGAGAGTGTTTGACTAGCTGTCAAAAAACTTTAAAGGCATTTTTCTCAGTTTCAGTGTTCGCGTAGTTACCGCACTTTGCCTTTGGATGGCGGCGTAGTTCACTGATAAGCTACGCAGTTTGGCAAGAGAATGAAAGCATTGTTTTGAAGAGTGTGCATGTGCTGTAGTACCCCGGAGGACCTGTATTTAGGGTTCGTTTACACCACATTGATGTACTAAGAATTTTTTCTTTGCTCTTTTAAAAAGTTATAAATGCTGTGTTATGTATGCCAGACGAATAGATGGTGATCTCACACTGAACACTGCACATTTTGTAGTTTACAATAGCAGAAAAAAGCAGCGTGGAGTGACGTTTTTGGGACACATCTGATAAGTGCCCTGACTCGGCTTATATAAACACCAGCATTGACTAGGGTGGCCGTGATCAGCTCCGGTGGCCATGTCTGAGCCATAATGCTATGTGAATAAGGGGTTATCCAAGCATTGATGGCAAGGAAAGCTCCTTATACTTGAGAGTGGCCACATATTAAGTGTTTCTTGGAGGTTATAGTACATAAACAAATTATCATGTGACTTGAGAGTGGCCACATATTAAGTGTTTCTTGGAGGTTATAGTACATAAACAAATTATCATGTGACTTACATAAAATAAATGCGAAAAAAACCATTGCAGTTTTATGATATATTCCTTTTTCAAATTTACTTGTGAGCAGTGTTGTTTTTGACAACCATCTTAGATTTAGTCTTAGTCTTTTGGACTAAAATGCTTCTTAGTTTTAGTCAAATTTTAGTCACTTCTATATGTGATAGTTTTAGTCCAATTTTAGTCGACGAAAAGTCAAAAAGGTTTTAGTCTAGTTTTAGTCGACGAAAAGTCAAAAAGGTTTTAGTCTAGTTTTAGTCAAAAAAAGGGAAAAAAGTAGTCTTTTAACAAATTAATGTAGGTCAGTGAGTATTTTGCTGTTGGGTAGTGTCACTTATAAGTTGTGAAAATAGCAGATCTATAGTTCAACACAATGTGAGCTTCCGGATCGACTATTTTCACCAATAATTACAATAATGAAGGAATGTTTTAGAACATAAAAGACAAACAAGGATGGAATGCTAAAACGGCTTGCCATACTAGTATAGCAAAGAGTATTTAATGCTAAAACGGCTTGCCATAGCATCAGATACTTTTTAAGTTTTAATTGGCATGCACAATAAGCGGAAATGTCATGCATTTTAAACGTCTGACGGACCACCCACTAACATTTTCATCTATTCTCGTCTCGTCAACGAAAACTCACACACGTCTCGTCATGTTTTAGTCATCAACGAGCCATTTTTATCTCGTCATCGTCTCGTTATCGTCATGAAAAAAAGTGGCGTCAACGAAATGATTTCGTCATCGTCATCGTTGACGAAAACAACACTGCTTGTGAGCGTGAAAACTTTTTTGCTATATATGGGAGTTTTTGTGAAATTGACGTTTCTATTGGCTGTATTTTTAATTTGCAATTTCAATTTGCGCAATTTGAAGGGTAATGGTAACATGGCTGATAGCTATGTTTCCACCCTGTTTTATGCAAAGTGATGAAAAAGGGCAAGTTTTGAAAACAAAACTCCCTTAATTTACAAAAAAGTGTTTACTTCCCTTTTTTTTATGTGAATATTGAGAGATGGAAACGCATTTTCTAAGTTTTAACCAGCGGGCCAATCTTGTTGTACAGCATCTGAAATGTTATGGTCATTTGAAATGTCAGAGCAAAGTCTGTCATAAAAATATTTCTATATATTTGCCTCCAGAACTGTCCGACGCTACAGAAAGAGCCGGCATTCGCCTCCGAAAGTAATGGCCGTATTTATGTTTTGTATGTCCACTCGCAAGTAATTTTTCTTATATGACAACTGTTTTATTCAGTGGCTTCTCCTACTTTTCTTAGTGATATTTAGTACCAGTTTGTCAGGGAGTGACGATTTAGATCTCTTTTGAATAGTCACAAAATGTTTTATTCAATTATATTTGATGTTCTGTTGCAGGTTAACTTTGGATGGCAAAAGCTTGCACTTTGAAACCTGAAAATTTGAAGAGTTTTGAAGTTTTCACCCTACTACCTGGATGACGTCATTAATGATAGTCCTATATTGTCAAACTAACTTTGTTCAATGATGGATATGTGACTAAGTTTACTGAAGTTTTGGGAAACAGTCATAACTAGCTAAATTTTTTCAGTGATGCCTTGTACTTTTGTAGTTAAGCACTGAATAACATTTTTGTATGGAAAATGCACCCTGGGTCGACTAAAAGACTAAAAGGTTTGGTCGTTTGCTCCACATTTCCAGTTTTCATAACGCTCTTTATGGTTTATTTTTGGCTGGAGAGCCTAATGCATTTTGCCAGACGACTTATTTTATAAATACAGTGTTTTCAATTTGGAGGTAAATACTGTTTTTCAGGTAATTTGAAGTTCATTCTCCATTTGAGAGATTTGCAGAAATGCTTGTGTAACTAGATGTAGCGAATGCTGTTTTTCTGTAAAACTGACTGTTGTGATGTTAGGGAATTGTAGGATGTTAGAGTTGCTTTGAAGTTGCTAAAGTGGCTTTTAGCACATTTCAAGGTGGTTGCTGGGTCATTGCTGTGGTGCCTGCTGTGAAACACTGTGAGTGTTTGCTTACAAGGCCATGTGTTATTCACCAGTTCATTAAGAGGGTACACAAAATTCACAAATAATTTTTGTCTTCTTTTGGCATTGATTTGCGAAACAATTCCTGTGCACTTGTAATTCACTGTGTGCATTTTTGATTTTGTTAGTCCACCGACTATCTACTCAAACCAATCAGACAGACTGCTGCACATTCTTGGTCCAACCAGTCATGTTTAATAATTGGATCTCATTCTTATTTATTCTATTTGTTTGGAAATATGAAGCATTTCCTAAGATAGAAATGTCATAGTTCCTTGTATATCCATCAGTCATAAAACCTTATATCTTTGGTATCGCCCATCTCTAGTTTCGAAGCTTTCATCGTTCAAACATTGCTTTCAAACTCCCTGCCTGTCTTTCTTAAAGCTCTGTTCATAATCAAGCCTTTGTGTTCAGGTTTTTTTTCAGTGGAACATCTTATCAGCATGTTGTTTCTTTTGTAACATATCACAGCTTCAGCTCACAGTAAATTTATTCCAAATTGTTTGAGCAGCTCTTAGATCGAACTGGAAACATCTAAAGTGAATCCTCTGATCTTAATCCATTACCGCAGGCTGTCAGCGGGCATTCAAAGAAGAGCAAGACCTGACAAAATAACGTTAGAATAACATTTTACAAACCAAAATCTAACATCCTGAGAATGTTCTTAACATTCTGGGAACGTTCTACAAACCAAAAAATAAAATGAATAAAACTAATGTTCTGGGAATGTTATAATAATTAACTTCTGGGAATGTTAGGGGAATGTTAGAATATCATTCTAAAAACCAAAAACTAACTTTTATTAGAACCAAAAACTAACAGTCTGGGAACGTTAGAATAATGTTCTACAAACCAAAATGTTCTGAGAATGTTAGATTAACATTCTGGGTATGTTCTACAAACCAGAAACTAACATTCTGGGAACCAAAAACTAATGTTCTGAGAATGCTAGATTAACATTCTGGGAATGTTCTACAAACCAAAAACTAATGTTTTGAGAATGCTAGATTAACATTCTGGGAATGTTCTACAAACCAAAAACTAACATTCTGGGAACCAAAAACTAATGTTCTGGGAATGTTCTCCAAAAAAAAAAGAAAAAAGAAAAAATGATGTTGTGGGAATGTTATAATAATGTTAGGGGGGCATTAGAATGTAGTTCTAAAAACCAAAAACTAACTTTATTAGAACCAAAAACTAACTATCTGGTAACATTAGAATAATGTTCTACAAACCAAAACCTAACATTCTGAGAATGTTAGATTAACATTCTGGGAACGTTCTCCAAACAAAACAAACAAAAAAAAATGTTCTGGCAACATTATAATAACTTTAGGGGAACATTAGAATATAATTTTTAAAACCAAAAATAACTTTATTAGAACCAAAAACATTCTGGCAATGTTAGAATAACATTAGAATAAAGTTCTACAAAACAAGTTACATTCTGGGAACCAAAAACTAATGTTTTGAGAATGCTAGATTAAAATTCTGGGAATGTTCTACAAACCAAAAACTAACATTCTGGGAACCAAAAACTAATGTTCTGAGAATGCTAGATTAAAATTCTGGGAATGTTCTACAAACCAAAAACTAACATTCTGGGAACCAAAAACTAATGTTCTGAGAATGCTAGATTAAAATTCTGGGAATGTTCTACAAACCAAAAACTAACATTCTGGGAACCAAAAACTAATGTTCTGAGAATGCTAGATTAACATTCTGGGAATGTTCTACAAACCAAAAACCAATGTTTTGAGAATGCTAGATTAACATTCTGGGAATTTTCTACAAACCAAAAACTAACATTCTGGGAACCAAAAACTAATGTTCTGGGAATGTTCTCCAAAAAAAAAAAAAAAAGAAAAAATGATGTTGTGGGAATGTTATAATAATGTTAGGGGGGCATTAGAATGTAGTTCTAAAAACCAAAAACTAACTTTATTAGAACCAAAAACTAACTATCTGGTAACATTAGAATAATGTTCTACAAACCAAAACCTAACATTCTGAGAATGTTAGATTAACATTCTGGGAACGTTCTCCAAACAAAACAAACAAAAAAAATGTTCTGGCAACATTATAATAACTTTAGGGGAACATTAGAATATAATTTTTAAAACCAAAAATAACTTTATTAGAACCAAAAACATTCTGGCAATGTTAGAATAACATTAGAATAAAGTTCTACAAAACAAGTTACATTCTGGGAACCAAAAACTAATGTTCTGAGAATGCTAGATTAAAATTCTGGGAATGTTCTACAAACCAAAAACTAACATTCTGGGAACCAAAAACTAATGTTCTGAGAATGCTAGATTAAAATTCTGGGAATGTTCTACAAACCAAAAACTAACATTCTGGGAACCAAAAACTAATGTTCTGAGAATGCTAGATTAAAATTCTGGGAATGTTCTACAAACCAAAAACTAACATTCTGGGAACCAAAAACTAATGTTCTGAGAATGCTAGATTAACATTCTGGGAATGTTCTACAAACCAAAAACTAATGTTTTGAGAATGCTAGATTAACATTCTGGGAATGTTCTACAAACCAAAAACTAACATTCTGGGAACCAAAAACTAATGTTCTGGGAATGTTCTCCAAAAAAAAAAAAAAAAGAAAAAATGATGTTGTGGGAATGTTATAATAATGTTAGGGGGGCATTAGAATGTAGTTCTAAAAACCAAAAACTAACTTTATTAGAACCAAAAACTAACTATCTGGTAACATTAGAATAATGTTCTACAAACCAAAACCTAACATTCTGAGAATGTTAGATTAACATTCTGGGAACGTTCTCCAAACAAAACAAACAAAAAAAATGTTCTGGCAACATTATAATAACTTTAGGGGAACATTAGAATATAATTTTTAAAACCAAAAATAACTTTATTAGAACCAAAAACATTCTGGCAATGTTAGAATAACATTAGAATAAAGTTCTACAAAACAAGTTACATTCTGGGAACCAAAAACTAATGTTCTGAGAATGCTAGATTAAAATTCTGGGAATGTTCTACAAACCAAAAACTAACATTCTGGGAACCAAAAACTAATGTTCTGAGAATGCTAGATTAACATTCTGGGAATGTTCTACAAACCAAAAACTAATGTTTTGAGAATGCTAGATTAAAATTCTGGGAATGTTCTACAAACCAAAAACTAACATTCTGGGAACCAAAAACTAATGTTCTGAGAATGCTAGATTAAAATTCTGGGAATGTTCTACAAACCAAAAACTAACATTCTGGGAACCAAAAACTAATGTTCTGAGAATGCTAGATTAAAATTCTGGGAATGTTCTACAAACCAAAAACTAACATTCTGGGAACCAAAAACTAATGTTCTGAGAATGCTAGATTAACATTCTGGGAATGTTCTACAAACCAAAAACTAATGTTTTGAGAATGCTAGATTAACATTCTGGGAATGTTCTACAAACCAAAAACTAACATTCTGGGAACCAAAAACTAATGTTCTGGGAATGTTCTCCAAAAAAAAAAAAAAAAGAAAAAATGATGTTGTGGGAATGTTATAATAATGTTAGGGGGGCATTAGAATGTAGTTCTAAAAACCAAAAACTAACTTTATTAGAACCAAAAACTAACTATCTGGTAACATTAGAATAATGTTCTACAAACCAAAACCTAACATTCTGAGAATGTTAGATTAACATTCTGGGAACGTTCTCCAAACAAAACAAAAAAAAAATGTTCTGGCAACATTATAATAACTTTAGGGGAACATTAGAATATAATTTTTAAAACCAAAAATAACTTTATTAGAACCAAAAACATTCTGGCAATGTTAGAATAACATTAGAATAAAGTTCTACAAAACAAGTTACATTCTGGGAACCAAAAACTAATGTTCTGAGAATGCTAGATTAACATTCTGGGAATTGTCTACAAACCAAAAACTAACATTCTGGGAACCAAAAACTAATGTTCTGAGAATGCTAGATTAACATTCTGGGAATTGTCTACAAACCAAAAACTAACATTCTGGGAACCAAAAACTAATGTTCTGAGAATGCTAGATTAACATTCTGGGAACGTTCTCCAAACAAACAAAAAAAAAAAAAATACAAATGTTCTGGCAACATTATAATAACTTTAGGGGAACATTAGAATATCATTTTTAAAACCAAAAACTAATTTTATTAGAACCAAAAATCTGGTAACGTTAGAATAATGCTCTACAAACCAAAAACTAATGTTCTGGGAATGTTAGATTAACATTCTGGTAACGTTCTCCAAACATAAAAATAAAAATAAAAATAATGTTGTAAAGTAATGTTAGGGGAATGTTAGAATAGTGTTCTAAAAAACAAAAACTAACTTTATTAGAGACAAAAATTAACATTCTGGGAACGTTTTCAAAAATAATAATAATAATGTTCTGGCAAACGTTATAATGACGTTAGGGGAACGTTAGAATATCGTTTTAAAAACCAAAAACAAATGGTAACTAACTGGGAACATTAGAATAACGTTCTGGGAACCGAAAACTAACATTCTGGGAACCAAAAATTGTTAGCTGGCAAGGGCACACGTAAATAATGGGATAATGTGAAGATTGTTCGCTTAAATCAGAAGTTGAAGTCTAATAAATGTTAAAATTGGTAGCTCTCAAAGTTCTCAAATTAAATCTGTTATAGTTTAGAGTATGGAGTGAAGAAACTTACCACTAATAGTGTCTCAGCATATAACCAACAACATTTTAGTCTGTGCAGACAAGGATGTTGGCAGCGTGTGCATTTTGGCAGACTGTGGATTCTCTTTCATTAGCCTTGATTCATCTTTTTGTTTCTGTGTCATCTGTTTGTTTTATCTTTATTCATTTATATCTCGTCATGTACAGTGTGCTCTCTTTTGCAGATAGATAGATATCTGTATTTAAACTGGCTATTTTCCCCTCATTATCCTCTAAACTTGTATACAGATACTGCTCCAGAGGAAGATTATATCTTTGATATATATATATATATATATATATATATATATATATATATATATATATATATATAATATTGTTTTTTTGTTTTTCCCTCTCTCTCTCCTAGTCTATTTGAACTGGCTGTGGCCCTTGAGCCTGCAGTAAATTGAAGGTCAGAGCGGTAGACAGCTAGCTTTTGTTGTATTATGAAAGAGCTCCTGCTGAAGTTAATGTTGAGGCTGTTTGCAGGTCTCACACACATTTGCTGGTGGGCACGTGGCTAATGGATCTTGTCCCAGTCCGGCGTTTATGTCCGTCCCCATCAGTCACATTCTCTTAGCGCTGAAGTTTCCGTCGGCTGCGGTTGGCCAATCTACTGGCGGCCCAGGTCGTTACTCAGTGTTTCCCTGTGAGAAGTATTTGACCCTACACCTATTTGAGGTCTGCCCACTGGCACCCTGACAGGAACACAAAGGTTACAGATGAAAGTGAGGAACTTTAGTGGCAGAGCAAAGGCAAATATAGCCTGACACACAGGGCATAATGAGAAGAAAGCGTCTGGGCGATCTCTGATGCCTAAAACATGACTGGGCTTTAACATCACATAGATAACCTCCATAGTTTTCTGTTGTTTATCACTGTGTCTATTTTCTAACAACACCAAAAGGCAGCTTATTGATTACTGATTAACTTATAAACTATTACTTATTATTATTATTATTATTATTATTATTATTATTATTATTATTTCCTCTGTTCTTGATATTATTTTGAGTACATCAGCTGTTTGAAGTAACAATAATAATAATAACAATAATAATAATAATATATTTATTGTAAATTTCTATTATTTTGTGTCCATCAGAAGTGTTTAGCTTTTAATATTAATAATAACTTATTATTATTTTGTATTATTCTTCATATTATTTTAACAAATTATTAATAATAATAATTTATATAATAATAATAACAAATTGTAAAAAATAATACTTAAATAATTAATAATGTATTATTATTATTATTATTATTATTATTATTATTATTATTATATTTCCTCTGTTCTTGATGTTATTTTGAGTCCATCAGCTGTGTTTGAAGTAATAATAATAATAATAATAATACATTTTTATTGCGCATTTCTTCTATTATTTTGTGTGTTCAGATTTGAATATTAATAATAATGTTATTATTATTTCATCTTATTCTTCATATTATTTTAACAAATTAATAATAATAACAATCATTTTATATAACAACAACAATGAATTTAATAAAATATATTTATTATATTTTCTCTGTTCTTAATATTATTTTAAGTCCATCAGCTGTGTTTGAAGTAATAATAATAATTTTGTATTGTACATTTCTTCTATTATTATTATTATTATTTCATCTATTAAGCCTGTCATATTATTTTAGCTAATTATTATTATTAATAATAATTGTATATTTTTATCATAATAATGAATTCAATATAATTTTATAATATATAA
The DNA here is from genome assembly GCF_049309525.1 of Garra rufa. Lineage (NCBI taxonomy): Eukaryota > Metazoa > Chordata > Actinopteri > Cypriniformes > Cyprinidae > Garra > Garra rufa. Next base: position 56,297,270 of record NC_133361.1, read on the forward strand.
TAATAATAATAATGAACAATAATGCATTTTATAAAATGTATAGAATAATAATGAAATCATTAATAATGTATTATTATTATTATTATTATTATTTTCTCATTATTTTATGCTCATTAGTGGTGTGTTTAAATAACAGCAATAATTTTATTGTTATTGATGTTTATTATTATTATTATTATTATTATTGTTGTTGTTGTTGTTGTTGTTGTTGTACTTCTATTATTGTTTTGTTTCCATCAGCAGTGTCCAGATTTCAATATTTATAATAACATATTATTATTATTATTATTATTATTATTATTATTATTATTATATTTTTTATTATTTTTCATAATAATTTTCTATGAAATAATAACAACAGCAGCAATACATTTAATAACAGTAGTAGTAATAATAATATGTAGTAGTAATAATAACAACAACAACAACAACAACAACAATTAATTTAAAGTTATAAAAATAGTAATGAAATCACAGTGTGTTTAGATAACAACAATAATAATGTACATTTTATTATTATTGTTGCTGCTGCTGTTGTTGTTGTTGTTATTATTGCTGCTGTTGATGTACATTTCTGCAGTTGTTATTTTGTCTGTGTCAATTTTATTGATATAACATTATTATTATTATTATTATTATTGTTATTTTAACAAATTAATAATAATAGTAATCATAAAAATTGTATATAAATGAATAACAACAAAAATAAATGTAATAATAATAATAAAATAATTAATAATGTATTATTTATATTTTATTATTATTTTTATTATTATTATTATATTTTCTCTGTTCTTGATACTTTGTGCCCATCAGCTGTTTGTTCAATAATAATAATATTTTTGAACATTTATGTTGTATTTTAGTGTCTACAGATTTATTATTAATATCTTTATTATTATTATATGCTCATCAGCAGTGTGTGTTTAGATAACAACAGTAGTAATAATAATAATAATAATAATAACAATAACAATAACAATAACAACAATGCAATTTTGACTACTACTTCTGTGCCCATCAGCAATGTGTATCCAGATTTTATTATTTATTATTTATTATTGTTCTGTGCTAATTTTAAAGTCACTTTAAAAGGCTTCAGATCGTATCCACCTGTGATGGCTGCGTCTTGACGTCCTCTGTGAACTCACAGTTGCCCAAGAAGATTCCTTCATCATCTGTCACTGATTCAGATTCACATCACAAACGAGAGATGGAGCTGAGATTGGACACAAGCACCCTGAGGCGCAGACTGATTTTATGAGGTGTGAAGGATTGAGGGCCAAACTGATGTCATTGGCAGTGATAGAGAAGAACCGTTGAGTGCTTGAAGATGATGCTTGCACTGGTAATGAGGTGCTGTTTGTTTAATGGAGAAACGCCCACAGCACTTTTCATTGTCTAGATTACAGAGGACAGAATACAAAGCACTCTTATCACGTACATGGATTGCCACAATGCCATTCATAATGCAGTGTGGTAATATTTGAAATGCATGTGTTTGAAGGTCACTACGATGAAACAAAAGCTCTGAAACGAGCGTGTAGTGATTGGAAAGAAACCTTGAATGGTCTTATACACACACAGTTATGTTAATATGCCAGTCATGTGGTTTATTTACATAAACACTGTTACAGTTGAATAAAAACTGGATGTGTCAGTTTAGCCTAGTATTTCCATTTTGCATAAAAGCTCATGTTGACAGCACGTTAGTCTTTAGGGATGTGCACGAGTACTCGATTAATCGATTACTCGAATCCATCAGCGACGATCGAGCATGAAAATGACGATCGATTGACCAAAATTTGCGGGGCTTCAGTTGCCGTTGTTTTAAAGTAACGGGAGAAGCGCATCCACTACTTTATCATTGGCACGTAGTTCAAGCTCACATGCATTTTGTGTAGATAAATACAATTTGTAATGTAACATTTACATATTTATGTATCTAGGCTATGATTAATTTTATATACAATGCGTCATGTAGAAAAAGCGCTTCAGCTTCACCTCATGCTGTTATTTCTTTTAAATGTTTACTGTATACTGTGACACAAACGCCCTGCCCCTTGCTTAAACTCCACCCCCGATTAATCGAGTACTCGTTTCTCAAACCTGTGGATTAATCGAAATGAAATATGATCAGAAATGCCCATCCCTATTAGTCTTAGTTAAGCTTAGACTTTACTAAATGAATGTGTCAAACAGACAGAATGCAATAGGAACACCATTTTTTTGTGTTTCTTGTTAGACATTTAGGCCCGGTTTCACAGACAGGGTTTAGACTAAGCCAAGATTAGGCCAAAGTTCAATTAGGACATTTAAGCAATTTTCATAAATGTGATTAGAATCAAAACATTACAGGTGTGCATCTTGAGACAAAACAAAGGAACTAATATATTTTAGGATCAATCAGTGCAATTTTATTTTAGTTGGAACAACTCAGATTTACATTTTAGTCTAGGACTAGGCTTAAGCCTTGTCTGTGAAACCGGAGGCTTAAGTTTAAATTCTATGCATAAAGAAATAATTGTGTTTTTTTATAAAGTAGTAATAGTAAAGGGAATATAAATATGTTCTGATGAGTGATTGTGCGTTCCTTCTGCCTCTGTTCTCACATTTAGTCTGTTTTTTAAATTATAATTTTTCATTTAGTGATTTTAACTTCTATTTTCAAATACTAAGCAATCACCTTAATTTGATCTCTCTAATAGATAGATAGATACATTACTTTACATAGATACATTCATCATATTTGTGAGAACAACAATGGGCAGAGTGTGAAATAACATTTTGTAAGTAATGGATTTTTTTTTTTTTTTCATTTGAGTAATTAATTTATTGAACAAATAATCCACAGATTAAAGCTGTGACCTTGGTTATTATAGTTAATTATAACTGAACCTGAAATAAAAAAAATCATTACAAAAATATATAAACATCTTTTTATTTAAATTTTAAATTTTCATTTAGTTTATCTTAAGGTACTAAAATAACTATATATGTCTAGTAGTGTTTGTGTATAGTGTTTATATATAAATTTAATGTCTCAGTAGTAATAGAAAAGCCTTTATTGGCTATTACAGCAATCAAATGCTTCCTATAATTGCTGACCAGCTTTTTGCATGTCTCCATTGGTATTTTTGCCCATTCAACTCTTTCAGGTTGAAGGGTCTCCTTGTCATCACCCTGATATTTAGCTCCCTCCACAGATTCTCAATTGGATTTAAGTCAGGACTCTGGCTGGGCCACTGCAAAACGTTAATGTTTTTGTCTGCTAACCATTTCTTGACCACTTTTGCTGTGTGTTTTGGGTCGTTGTCGTGCTGAAATGTCCACTGGTGCCCAAGGCAAGTTTCTCTGCAGACTGCCTGATGTTGTTGTTGAGAATTTTGATGTATTGCTCCTTTTTCATGGTGCTGTTTACTGTGATTAGGTTCCCTGGTCCACCGGCTGAAAACCACACCCAAAACATTAGGTTCCCACCAGCATGTTTGACAGTGGGGATGGTGTTCTTAGGGTTGAAGGCTTCTCCTTTTTTACGCCAAATGAAGGCTACATCATTGTGGCCAAACTATTCAATTTTTGTTTCATCTGACCATAAAACAAAAGACCAGAAGTCTTCTTCTTTGTCCAGATGAGCATTTGCAAAGGGGCAAGTGCGCTTTTGTGTGCCTTATCTGGAGAAGTGGTGTCCTCCTTGGTCTGCGTCCTGTGAACCCAGCGGTGTGCAGTGTCTGTTGGACTGTCTGCTTTGAGATGTTGCCACCAGCAGAGCCCAGATTCATCAGGATGGTCTTGGTGGTGATTCTTGGATTCTTTTTTTACCTCTCTCACTATCCTCCTGGCCAGCACAGGTGTCACTTTTGGCTTCCAACCACGTCCTCTGAGATTTTTCACAGTATGGAACGTCTTGTATTTTTTAATAATACTTGGTACTGTAGCCACTGCAACTTCAAAACATTTAGATATGGTCATATAGCCCTTTCCTGAACAGTCACAATGCGCAACCGCAGGTCCTCAGTGAGCTCCTTTGTCTTAGCCATGACTGTCCACAAACCAACAGCAGAGAGCCTGTTTTTCACCTGTTGAGTTGATTAAAACAGCTGTTCCCAATGAATCAGGGTAATTAGGAAGCTTGGACTATTTGGAATGGTATAGAACTTTGGATTTTCCCATAGACTGTGACAGTTTGCAAAGGGTGTGAATAATTTTGTACATGCCACTTTTTGTTCAAATGTAAATAAAAGCTGAGAATTTTTTTTTTCCACAATGATGCCTCTTGTACATCGTCTTATTATCTTTTGATTGAAGCCTGTCATTTCCGGTCAAAAAAAACCTTGCCAGGGGTATGAATAATTTTGGGCTTGACTGTGTATATATATATATATATATATATATATATATACACACACAAACTCAAACACTATATAAACTACAAAACATGATAAAAGCAACAAAATTGCTAAAAGTTTTACTAGAATTAAAATGAGTATGGAAAATCTAAAAATAATGACTAATCTAAATATTAAAAACTATATATATTTTCTATATATAGATCGATGACTGTATGCCAGTTTTTCTTGTCCTGCTATAATTATGTTGACAATAAGTTTTGGTTTATATGTGACCCTGGACCACAAAACCTTAAACTTAAGTGGCACTGGTATATTTGTAGCAATAGCCAACAATACATTGTATAGGTCAAAATTATTGATTTTTCTTTTATGCCAAAAATCATTAGGATATTAAGTAAAGATCATGTTCCATGAAGATATTTTGTAAATTTCAATATCGTACATTTGTTAAAATTTAATTTTTGATTAGTAATATGCATTTGCTAAGAACTTCATTTAGACTAATTTAAAGGCGATTTTCTCAATATTTTTTTGCACCCTTAGATTCCAAATTTTCAAATAGTTGTATCTCGACCAAATATTGTCCTATCCTAACAAACCATACTTCAGTGGAAAGCTTATTTATACTTTGTATAAATCTCAATTTCAAAAAATTGACCTTTATAAGTGGTTTTGCGGTCCATGGTCACACATCTGTAGCAAAGCTACTTATAATTGTCTTATAATTGTCTTACCACTGTCATACTTTACTCACGTCATCATTTCTTATGTTATTTTCAACCTGTATGAGTTTCTTTCTTCTGCTAAACACAGAAGAAGATATTTTTGAAGAATGTTGCTAACCAAACAGCTGACGGTAGCCATTGACTTCAATAGTATGTTTTTCACACCCAAAACCAAGGCATTCAAAAGCATTACTTATTAAATGCTGAATATTTCAGCATGGATAAAATAGCATGCATATTTCAGATCACACTGGGATGTAAATGAAGACTCAGGCTGACAGGATAGAGAGGGATATTCCTGTCTTTTACTCCCTTGTCACTTGTCGCCTTTCACTGAAGCTGAACTCTGACATGAAAAGCAATGGATTTCACCAGAAACGCTGTCAAAGGACAGCAACTGCTTCTGAAACACAAAGCACAACTGTCACGCTTGTGTAGAGCTGTTTGGCAGAACGTGAGTTGAAGGTTATCACGCGGATCCGAGACGCCAGTGAGTCAGCCGGCACTCGAACGCTTGTGTTCTCCTACACAAGGCCAACTAATGAAGTCTTCCAATCAGGAAGCCCCCTGACTCTTGGACACGCTCATCAAATCAGAACAGGTCTGCCTGTGAGAGAGCTTGGCTTTGTGATTGCCTCTCTTGCCACCACTTTAATGTGTTGATAAAAGTGGCCGGCTTCCTTCAAGGGGATCCCTGGTCTTTGCCGGCTGATGCCATCAGCATTCTGTAAGGCGGCTTCTGCTCTTGGTCAAGGCTTTAATTATGACCGGCCTGATTAAGAGAGACTTTCTACGCATATTTTGTGGACAGTCATTTGCAAAGGGGTTTGACGTGAGACTTGAGGCAATGATTGTTTGAGTATATTGTAACTAGTGGTGTGCGATTATGTACAGTTGTGCTAAAAAATGTACATGCCCCTTGCAAAATATGCAATAATTTTATCAAAATAAAAGGGATCATGAAAACGGCATGTTATTTTTTTTTACTTAGTGCTGTCCTGAATAAGCTATTTCACACAAAAGATGTTTACATATAGTCCACAAGACAAAATAATAACTAAATTTGTTTGTCCTGAGCAGTTCAAATGTCTGTTATTCTTCTGAAAAATCATTTATCCTGCACATTATTTGGTTTTCTAGCATCTTTAAACTCCAAAAGTGACTGTATGATTTTGAGATCCATCTTTTCACACTGAGGACAACTGATGGACTCATACACAACTATTACAAAAGGTGAAAACATTTATTGAGAAGGCAACAAATCATTAGAGCCAGGGGTGTAAACTTTTGGAATTGGATGATAGAGTAAATTATACTTATATTGTTATCTGAGAAACATGTAAATATTTAAGTAGCTTCTGAAGTGCAGTACTAAATTACAAAATATGATTTTTAAACAAAATGGAAGAGAAATTTACACATCATCTTGTTCAAAAGTTTACACTCCCTGGCTCTTAATGCATTGTGTTGCCTTTTTAATCATCAGATAACATTTTCATCTTTTGTAATAGTTATAGTTGTAGACGTATGAGTTCCTCAGTTGTTCTCAGTGTGAAAAGATGGATCTCAAAATCACACAGTTGCTTTTGGAAAGGGTTCAAATATGCAGAAGAAGCTAGAAAACCAAAGAATGCGAAGGAACTATAGGGTTTTTCTGAAGAACAACAGACAGTTGAACTGTTCAGGAAAAACAAGAGACTCTTAAACAACCATCACAAAACATGAAAACAGCCGTGGATCATCCAGGAAATCACACACAGTATTAAGATTCAAGAGTATGTAAACCTTTGAAAACAGTTTTATAAATTCGGTTATTTGTCTTGTGGCGTGTTATATAACTATCTGTTGTGTGAAATAGCTTATTCTGGACAGTACTAAGTAAAAAATTACTTGTAGTTGTCATGATCCATTTTATTTTAATAAAATTATTAACACATTTGCATATTTCTCAAGAGGTATGTAAACGTTTGAGCACAACTGTATTGTCTACAGTAATACTGTAATTTTAAACAAAATGCGATTTGACGTCCTCAAGTACGTCCCTTGCAAGGTGAGTCATCATATTTGGTGGTTCATCATGGCATCAAAACATTTCAAATGCTTGGTCTAAATATACAAAAACTTATTTACCTACTTTACTCTGTGAATAGCAACTTGTGTATCTTGGAACTGTCCCATTTTGCAGTAAATATGCTGAAACTGTTATGTCAGAAGGTTTTGTACAAAGTATCCTGAGTTGCCAGGTTTTCACAACCAAACCCAGCCAATTGCTATTCAAAACTAGCCCAAAAGTAGCCCATTCGCTTTTCAAGGGTGTCCCTCTACAAAATTGTGTTCCAGGGTAGTGATGCACCGGTCGGGTTTTTTTCAACCCGTGGGTCCCGCTTTTATGAAATTATTCGGCCCGCCCCAACCCGCCCCGCACCACTGTATCTATTTTTACAACCCGCCCTGCCCCGCAACCGTGACCATTAAATAGACATACTAGGCATTGTAATCTGTAATCCAAATTGGTGTAACGTTAGTGGTACCGGAAGAAAAGTGGGTATAGCCTACGCTTCATTTATGAATTTCGGTTTGAACTTTCTATTTGAACGCATTCGTTTACTGGATGCTTGGACTGAAAAGTTTACAGGGGTTCGCTGGTTTAAGGAATTTCTGATCGTAAAAATCTGCTTCTTTTTATTTGTAAGGTATTGTTTTCGTTATTATGTACTGTTTCGGGCGCAGGCGCATCAGGCTTAATCTTCAAATACATTTCAAAGCAAGCCGGTGCCATGGTCCTGACTGCATCATTACTGTCTTTATTGGGCGTTTTTAGCGAATATGTACATTTATTCACATATGACTGGATGTGGTTGACTGTCCTGATTTTGGCTAATGCAGCACACTACTGAATAATGCGCATCAGAGAAGATTTAAAAATAGGTATATAGCAGCCTGATAAAGTGGGTATACGCTTTATACCTGCGTATACCCTCCACTACACCACTGTAGATAATGATAAACATTTTCAACATTTACAAAGCAGCGTTTGTATTCGTCTAGGCTAAACCTTTTTTTTATTTCAAATGTGTATAGTTTTACAGCCTACGCTAAATAACCACATTTTTGTTTTAAACTTTAAACTTTTGTTTTATTTAACATACGGAAATGTTCATTTAGCGTTTTTATGTTCGCTGTGCAAAAAAGAGTGGCATCCACTGTACCGCGGTTTAATCTATTTTGCCTCGACTCCAGCACCAGGCCTGCAGAGCTGAATGTGCGCTCGCTTGAAGCGCACATGGCTGGCAGTTGCGTGTCGTGACGTGTTGATAACCTTATTAAAGAACTTAATAAAATATGAAAATAGATATTCCCAAATATTAAATATAGGCTATAGGGAATTGCACGCAACATATATATTTTTTTTTTAATGACCCGCCCCGCAAATAAAGTGACAATTTCTTTACCCGCCCCAACCCAACCCGCATGTTACCCGCGGGGTCCGCGGGTTATGAGGCGACCCGGGCATCTCTATTCCAGGGTGTAAAATACAAGTTTTGGATTGGGGTTTCACAACAAAACCTGCCCAATTGTGACTCAAAACTAGCCCAAAAGTAGCCCAATCGCGTTTCGAGGGTGGTTCCTCTGTAAAAATTCCAGGGAGTAAAATACAAGTTTTGTGGTGGGGTTTCACAAAAAAGTTTTTCACAACAAAACCCAACAAATGCTACTCAAAACTAGCCCAAATGTAGCCAAATTGCATTTCGAGGGGGGCCCTCAGTAAAAATCGCGTTCCATGGGGTAAAATACAAGTTTTAGGGTGGGCTTCCACAACAAAACCCACCCAATTGCTACTCAAAACTTAGCCCAATTGTAGCCCAATCGCGTTTCGAGGGTGGTTCCTCGGTAAGAATCGCATTCCAGAGGGTAAAATACAAGTTGTAGGGTGGGGTTTCACAACAAAACCCTCCCAGTTGCTACTCAAAACTTAGCCCAATCGCGTTTCGAGGGTGGTTCCTCGGTAAGAATCGCATTCCAGAGGGTAAAATACAAGTTGTAGGGTGGGGTTTCACAACAAAACCCACCCAATTGCTACTCAAAACTTAGCCCAATCGTAGCCCAATCGCGTTTCGAGGGTGGTTCCTCGGTAAGAATCGCATTCCAGAGGGTAAAATACAAGTTGTAGGGTGGGGTTTCACAACAAAACCCGCCCAATTGCTACTCAAAACTTAGCCCAAAAGTAGCCCAATAACGTTTCGAGGGTGGTTCCTCGGTAAAAATCGCATTCCAGAGGGTAAAATACAAGTTGTAGGGTGGGGTTTCACAACAAAACCCGCCCAATTGCTACTCAAAACTTAGCCCAAAAGTAGCCCAATAACGTTTCGAGGGTGGTTCCTCTGTAAAAATCGCATTCCAGAGGGTAAAATACAAGTTATAGGGTGGGGTTTCACAACAAAACCCGCCCAATTGCTACTCAAAACTTAGCCCAAAAGTAGCCCAATAACGTTTCGAGGGTGGTTCCTCTGTAAAAATCGCATTCCAGAGGGTAAAATACAAGTTATAGGGTGGGGTTTCACAACAAAACCCGCCCAATTGCTACTCAAAACTTAGCCCAAAAGTAGCCCAATAACGTTTCGAGGGTGGTTCCTCTGTAAAAATCGCATTCCAGAGGGTAAAATACAAGTTGTAGGGTGGGGTTTCACAACAAAACCCGCCCAATTGCTACTCAAAACTTAGCCCAAAAGTAGCCCAACCGTAGCCCAATCGCGTTTCGAGGGTGGTTCCTCTGTAAAAATTCCAGGGAGTAAAATACAAGTTTTGTGGTGGGGTTTCACAAAAAAGTTTTTCACAACAAAACCCAACAAATGCTACTCAAAACTAGCCCAAATGTAGCCAAATTGCATTTCGAGGGGGGCCCTCAGTAAAAATCGCGTTCCATGGGGTAAAATACAAGTTTTAGGGTGGGCTTCCACAACAAAACCCACCCAATTGCTACTCAAAACTTAGCCCAATTGTAGCCCAATCGCGTTTCGAGGGTGGTTCCTCGGTAAGAATCGCATTCCAGAGGGTAAAATACAAGTTGTAGGGTGGGGTTTCACAACAAAACCCTCCCAGTTGCTACTCAAAACTTAGCCCAATCGCGTTTCGAGGGTGGTTCCTCGGTAAGAATCGCATTCCAGAGGGTAAAATACAAGTTGTAGGGTGGGGTTTCACAACAAAACCCACCCAATTGCTACTCAAAACTTAGCCCAATCGTAGCCCAATCGCGTTTCGAGGGTGGTTCCTCGGTAAGAATCGCATTCCAGAGGGTAAAATACAAGTTGTAGGGTGGGGTTTCACAACAAAACCCGCCCAATTGCTACTCAAAACTTAGCCCAAAAGTAGCCCAATAACGTTTCGAGGGTGGTTCCTCGGTAAAAATCGCATTCCAGAGGGTAAAATACAAGTTGTAGGGTGGGGTTTCACAACAAAACCCGCCCAATTGCTACTCAAAACTTAGCCCAAAAGTAGCCCAATAACGTTTCGAGGGTGGTTCCTCTGTAAAAATCGCATTCCAGAGGGTAAAATACAAGTTATAGGGTGGGGTTTCACAACAAAACCCGCCCAATTGCTACTCAAAACTTAGCCCAAAAGTAGCCCAATAACGTTTCGAGGGTGGTTCCTCTGTAAAAATCGCATTCCAGAGGGTAAAATACAAGTTATAGGGTGGGGTTTCACAACAAAACCCGCCCAATTGCTACTCAAAACTTAGCCCAAAAGTAGCCCAATAACGTTTCGAGGGTGGTTCCTCTGTAAAAATCGCATTCCAGAGGGTAAAATACAAGTTGTAGGGTGGGGTTTCACAACAAAACCCGCCCAATTGCTACTCAAAACTTAGCCCAAAAGTAGCCCAATAACGTTTCGAGGGTGGTTTCTCTGTAAAAATCGCATTCCAGAGGGTAAAATACAAGTTGTAGGGTGGGGTTTCACAACAAAACCCGCCCAATTGCTACTCAAAACTTAGCCCAAAAGTAGCCCAACCGTAGCCCAATCGCGTTTCGAGGGTGGTTCCTCGGTAAAAATCGCATTCCCGAGGGTAAAATACAAGTTGTAGGGTGGGGTTTCACAACAAAACCCGCCCAATTGCTACTCAAAACTTAACCCAAAAGTAGCCCAATAGCGTTTCGAGGGTGGTTCCTCTGTAAAAATCACATTCCAGAGGGTAAAATACAAGTTGTAGGGTGGGGTTTCACAACAAAACCCGCCCAATTGCTACTCAAAACTTAGCCCAACCGTAGCCCAAACGCGTTTCGAGGGTGGTTCCTCGGTAAAAATCGCATTCCCGAGGGTAAAATACAAGTTGTAGGGTAGGGTTTCACAACAAAACCCGCCCAATTGCTACTCAAAACTTAACCCAAAAGTAGCCCAATAGCATTTCGAGGGTGGTTCCTCTGTAAAAATCACATTCCAAAGGGTAAAATACAAGTTGTAGGGTGGGGTTTCACAACAAAACCCGCCCAATTGCTACTCAAAACTTAGCCCCAAAAGTAGCCCAATCGCGTTTCGAGGGTGGTTCCTCTGTAAAAATCGCATTCCAGAGGATAAAATACAAGTTGTAGGGTGGGGTTTCACAACAAAATCTACCCAGATTTTTTTTTGACGCGGAGCGAAGGTGGAGCGGTGTTTCTGATATCAGTGAGCGAGGAGTGGAGTGGAGCGGGAGCGGGAAATTGTGAACCTGGAGCAGAGCTGGAGCGGAGCGATTATTAAATGCACTGAGCGCGGAGGGGAAATTGTTGCCGCTCCACTCCACTCACATACTCTGGTTGGTTAAGCTCTGTCACGGAAAGTTTTAGCTACAAATTGAGTACCCCTGACCGCAATACAGATGTGGATGAACAAGCTTCCACAAGTAAGAAGGCAGACGAAATAGTTGATAAGAGAGGAAAGACTAATTCAGTGGTGTGGAAGTGGTTCGGCTTTTTAAGTTCGGATAAACTCTGCCATTGGTAAGTTATACACAGTTCATGCAAATGCTCGCCATAATATCAGCGCTGGCCGCTTCAAATAGATTTTCAAAAAGGCTTTGACTTCATTAAATAAACATGAGCACTGCACGTTTCACAGTCAAAATGTGGTGCTGTTTTTTTTTCATTTTTTAAATGAATCTGTCTAAAAAGGAAACTTAGCAAAATTAGCATTCCGGGGCTAAATATTACACTTTTTGGGTCGCTGCAACCCGCAGACATGAAAAACAACCTGCGGCAACAGAATGAAAGTAGCCCAATTCCGCGGGAAAACCGCGGACATGGCAACACTGAAAATAACTACTAGTTTTTCTCTTCCACATGACAAATGTCTGTCCAAATGTAATGTCGAGCCCTTCCATACACAGAACAATAATTTAGAGGATTTATTTGTCATTCCCAGCTCTTAGCAGTGCACACAAGGCTTTTGTTTACCTGAAAAATGGGTCATTAAAACACATTACTCCCTCAGGCTGACTTACGGTGAAAAGGCAGTTAATGGAAATGTGGTTTGTTTGTTTATTAGAGCGCTGTTTTCACCTGAAGATGCTGACAGAGCTCCATCAGTCAGGTAGCCTCTCAACACAAGGTCAAGTCTGTGCTTCATTTATTGCAGTTTTGTCTACCAGTATGGTCAGAGCGTACCCGCAGACTAAAGCAGCAGATGTCGGAGTAGGCGCGGCGTGGTTTGTGGTGACAACGCCATGCTGACAGCACCACCTGTGCGAGGCCTGTCCTTCAGGAGACTGTGGGGTTGTTGAGTCAGTCCTGAGCCATCAGTCCAAGAACTCAGATGGGGAGCATTGTAAAGTCACACCCCGAGACCGACGCCAAATGCAACAGACGAGAGTTGTGTAAGCTGAGCGTTCGCATAACTTAAATGTCACATTGCTGCTCGTCTTGGTATGCATAAGTCAGCTTGTCTTGTAGAACATGGCACAAAGACGGAAATGGATGTTTGTGGGTTCATTTTGAAGGCGTGATCTGTTATGTTGGTCCTTTCAGTCAGCAGCATGATAGGACTAATGATCGAGGAGGCTGATCTATCTATATCCTGGCGACCACCAGGTCTGGTGTGATCACACATTGGCGCATGAGTAGAGCACTGTCAGATTTGGTCATTAAAGATATTGGCTGTGTCTCATAACCTAGCGAATTGACTAATGACTTGGAAACTTTCTGTGTGATATCAACTGAATTGGAGCAGCTCCACACTCCAGCACTTCAGAAAGACCTGTCATTCACAAGTTTCTACGCATCTCTCATCCCCCTGCCCTGGGTGTTTATTTATGAAATATTGAGCTCATTTGACTGCTACCAATAAAAGACTCGTACTTTTGGCTAGGGCTGGGCGATATGGCTGAAAACTATATCACGATATCAGTGTTTCATATCGGTCGATATCGATAATTATTGATATTTTTATGACCCATTTAAAATAAGGACCAGGAGAAAAATATATTACACTCAAGCATTTTTATTTTAAACTTAACCTGCCTCTGATCATAATCCCCTCAGTTATTAAGACATAAATGTCAACAACCATGGAAAACTCAAATAATTAAAATGTAAACATAAGTCTAAAGTCACAATATACACTTAATTATCTCTTAATCCTCAATTCAAACCCCATTCATTGTCGATGAAGTGAATGGTCAAGCTAATGTATGGCCCAGAAGTACGGCTTGACCACAGGTCAGAGGTTGTTGCAAAGTACTTGGCTGATAATATTTATTTCTGCACAGATTGCTGGTTGCCAGTAGCCAACATTACTTCTTTCCTGGTACTTTAGCCTATACTTTGTGTAATAACAAAAATATTTATTTAAGTGAAAAAATAAGTCCAAAACTTTCAACATTTTGAACAATAGGGCCTTTCAATGTTTTTTGTTTTTTTCAGAAATTCTTGTTTTAATTTTTCTGATAATCAAATGAAAGCAAAATCACTGATTTATTTTTAAAAATATAAATAAATGGAGCTTTACTGTTAAAATTAATACATAGAAAAATTATATTCAGTTAAAAAAAGGTTTAATAATAATAGTATTTTTTCAACAATTAAGTGGTGACTCTTTATTTTAAATTATCATATATTATTTTATGTAAATTATTTAAATGTGAACATATAAACACCTACATTATACTGTACAAAGTAATACAAGACTAATATTGTTCTGTTACATGTTAAACCGTAGCCTACTTTTATTTTGACAGGTTGCCGTGAAGTTTCAGTGTGTATACAGTATGAATGATGCTAGTTTCACTAATGAAACGGTAAAATTGACAAAAAGTGACACTCACAGCAGCTTTGGAGATGTATTTATTGGAGTTTGTCTGTTCATGTGAGATGCAAAGGCCAAAAATTAGCGGGAGCGTCACGTGTGCTTCAGTATGCGTGTAGTGAAAATAAAACGCGTCTCCTCCATTCACACATATAGAGGCAAACGGAACATGCAGGATTCATATTGAAACGGTCTTTTTGCGTTTCAGTTTTCACAGACACTAGTCCATATCGCGATCTGAATTAATTAACAGACCAACTTTTGATTTATTGGTCCAAAAATCGACGAATTCCGCGGCATTCCGCCCTATAGTAAAGTCCGTTTTTATGAATGAAGTCCGCGATCCCGTCTGTGAGGAGACATTGTAAACGCGCGACCATGTAGAGACAGAAATCAAATGCCGTCGTGTAAATAAGATTAATAACATAAGGCTATTTAGTTTGTTTAATACAACAACATGGACCCGTTCTGTAGGAAAGATAACCTTAACTTCTATTGTGATCTGGCGCTATGAACTGAACGTTAAAGGGGGGCTGGGCGGGCCGACGAAGAATACAAAATATCGAACGTTTTATCGAACACATTTTTTATTGATATCGATCTCTTGTCTATCGCGATATATATCGTTATCGTTTTATCGCCCAGCCCTACTTTTGGCACAGTTTAACACATTTTGCTGTGTTTAAATAATTGCTTATTGACAATTTTGACTCCAAGGTCCCCCATTGTCCACAAGAATATTCAAGTGCTCCATGACTTTTCAAGTTGTTCAAGATTTTCTGGATAAGGTTAAAGGATTTATCTCATAAATACCAGGAAATTCCATCTTTAGCCAGGAAATGTCATCTTATTAATAACAAAATTCCATGTTTGGCAGGGATATCGCTGTCTCATAAAAACAAGAAATTCCATGTTTGGTGAGGAAGCGTTGTCTCATAAATAACGGAAAATTCTGTGTTTGGCGGGGAAACGTTATGTCATAAATAACAGGAAAATACATCTTAGGCCGGGAAACATTGTCTCATTAATAACGGAAAATTCCTTGTTTGGCAGGAAAGTGCTGTCTGATAAATAACGGGAAATTCTGTGTTTGGCAGGAAAGCGTTGTCTCATAAATCACAGAAAATTCTGTGTTTGGTGGAAAAGCACTGTCTTACAAAAAACGGAAAATTCTATGTTTGGTGAGGAAGCGTTGTTTCATAAATAACGGCAAATTCTTTGTTT
This sequence comes from Garra rufa, assembly GCF_049309525.1. Lineage (NCBI taxonomy): Eukaryota > Metazoa > Chordata > Actinopteri > Cypriniformes > Cyprinidae > Garra > Garra rufa. The sequence continues at coordinate 56,312,844 of NC_133361.1, forward strand.
GGCTGGGAAACGTCTCATAAATAACGGAAAATTATTCGATTGGCAGGGAAGCGTTGTCTTACAAATAACGGAAAATTCTATGTTTGGTGAGGAAACGTTGTCTCATAAATAATGAAAATTCTGTGTTTTGTGGGGAAGCACTGTGTCATAAATAACGGGAAATTCTGTTTGGCAAGAAAGTGTTGTCTCACAAATAATGGAAAATTCTATGTTTGGTAAAGAAGTGTTGTCTCATAATTACAGAAAATTCTGTGTTTGGCGGGAAAACATTGTCTCATAAATAATGGGAAATTCCATCTTTAGCCGTCAAGCATGGTCTCATAAATAATGAAAAATTCCATGTTTGGCAGGGAATTGCTGTCTCATAAATAAAGGGAAATTCTTTGTTTTGCGGGGAAGCACTGTCTTACAAATAACGGAAAATTCTATGTTTGGTGGGGAAGCGTTGTCTCATAAATAACTGGAAATTCCATCTTTAGCCAGGAAATGTCATCTCATTAATAACAAAATTCCATGTTTGGCAGGGATATCGCTGTCTCATAAAAACAGGAAATTCCATGTTTGGTGATGAAGCGTTGTCTCACAAATAAAAGAAAATTCTATGTTTGGTGAGGAAGCGTTGTCTCATAAATAACTGGAAATTCCATCTTTAGCCAGGAAATGTCATCTCATTAATAACAAAATTCCATGTTTGGCAGGGATATCGCTGTCTCATAAAAACAGGAAATTCCATGTTTGGTGAGGAAGCGTTGTCTCACAAATAACAGAAAATTCTATGTTTGGTGAGGAAGCGTTGTCTCATAAATAACGGAAAATTCTGTGTTTGGCGGGGAAACGTTATGTCATAAATAACAGGAAAATACATTTTAGGCTGGGAAACGTTGTCTCATTAATAACGGAAAATTCCTTGTTTGGCAGGGAAGTGCTGTCTCATAAATAACGGGAAATTCTGTGTTTGGCAAGGAAGTGTTTTCTCACAAATAATGGAAAATTCTATGTTTGGTAAAGAAGTGTTGTCTCATAAATAATGAAAATTCTGTGTTTGGCATGGATGCATTGTCTTACAAATAACGGAAAATTCTATGTTTGGTGAGGAAGCACTGTCTCATAAATAACGGGAAATTCTGTGTTTGGTGGGGAAGCGCTGTCTCATAAATAACGGGAAATTCTGTGTTTGGTGGGGAAGCGCTGTCTCATAAATAACGGGAAATACTGTGTTTGGTGGGGAAGCGCTGTCTCATAAGTAACCGGAAATTCTGTGTTCTCATAAATATTGGAAAGTTCAGTGTTTGGCAGGAAAGCGTCATCTCTGAAATAAAGGAACATTCTGTGTTTGGCGGGGAAGCGCTGTCTCATAAATAATGGAAAATTATGCATTTGGCGAGGAAGTGTTGTCTCATAAATAACGGAAAATTCTGTGTTTGGCAGGGAAGTGTCATCTCATAAGTCACGGAAAATTGGAAAATTGTGTCCCTAGTTGGGACATCAAATCTGTTGAATTTAAATTCAAATGAAATATTTCACTCCCAAATCATAAAATCATCAGGGAGAACATTCTGCATTTGTGATATGTGGTTTTGTGTTTGCTGAGGGAACAGGATGTTATGATCAGGTCTGAGCAGGACAATGGTTTGTTCTTTCAGAGCTCATAAGTCACTGTCAAAAAATAAAAGCTGCCTTGGATCATTTCAAACATGACAAAAGTTGATTTTGTGTCTTTTTTTAACTCACAAAAGAGTTGAATCACTGCAGAATTACCTGCATATGATTTGCGGAAATAGCATCTAAAGAGAACTTCAGATAAGTTTCATTCCTTCTTACATAAAAAAAGAATAGTGTTTGTAAGTAGAGCACTGCTTTTGTATATGGGTAACCACAGTAACTGTTATATTTCCACTTTTCCACAAGTGCCACCTACTGTTAGAGATTTGATTTGCATTCAGCCCATCTGCCATTTTCGTTCAATACAAATTTATATATATCATGAGTCTGAAATACGAAGTTTTTGATCTAACTTGTGTTATTTGAAATTGAAGGTTTTTGTCTTTTCACTGTTGAGGATGTTACCATAGACATTGGTGCTGTTGCAAAACAACTTACTACCTAAACAACGTGTAGTTCTATTCTAATATCAGAATGTTCCAGAATTATTTAAACTGCTCATTCCAAAACATTTTAAGAAGAAAAATTCCCCAGTCCTCTGAGCTAGAGCCAGTCCAAAGTTTGCAGATAACCAGCTGAAGGGATGCTGTCAGAATTTTGGCTAACAATCTGACAGGTATCTCAAATCTATGAGCAAATGTTCTTCTAGTAACGTTGATTGAATGTTCATTCAAAAGTATTTGGTCTTTAATTACATTCTCAAAGCATTTGTATTGTACACTGTTTTCTAAAGCATTTTGGTTGAACATTTGTCTAAGTTTTTTAAATATTAATACTTACTAGTTTCAGATGGTTGAGAGTTTTCACCTAACATTCACATCACCAAGAAACAAAAACTGCTTTTTAAATGTTTATAAAACTGGATGTTTTGAATGTTCAAAGAACATACTTAAAAATTTTCTTTGAGCATATTTTTGTTAGCTGTTAGCAGGTCAGGATTTTCACTGACAGTTGTATTTATTTGCAGTGTGACAGAGATTGTTGCTGATGCAACACGCTGTAGTTGGGCAGAACACAACTTTATGCTAATGACACAGTGATACGATGTAGTAATAGACAGTCAAGGTGATGTGATCCACCACCTGATACAGCTGAGAAGAAACACCTGCTGGAAACTGTGAGCACAGACACCCAGAAACCTTCAGCCGTTGAACGGGGCTGGAAGTCAGTCGATTGAAGTCAATACTGAGGTGCACAGATCAGAGCAGAGCTGTTCAACACTTCATCTGTACAGCAGTGTGGTGTGCTGATGTGTGACTAGGAGATAATTAAAATTGATTCATCAGTTGTTCAGAGGCAGTGACGCTGATGACAGGCCACAGACATTCCTATCAGAAAACTTGTCTCAGTCACAGGGGTGCCGGCGACCCGCCACACAACCTGACACGCAACACTATCTCCTTTGTTTAGAGAACGGTAAAACATTGCTTTTCTTTCTGCTGTAAAGGAATAGTTCACCCTAAAATTAAAACCATTAAGCATTACATCACTTGCTCAGCAGTGGATGCTCTGTAGTGAATGGGTGCCTTTAGAATGAGAGTCCAAACAGCTGATAAAAACATCACAATAATCCACAAGTAACCCACCAAACATTAACATATTGTGAAGTGAAAAGCTGCATGTTTGTAAGAAACACATCCATCCTGAAAACATTTTTATCTTCAAGCTCTGTGTTTCCGAGTCCTCTATCCATAAATAATATTGCTTTCTCCAGTGAAATCTCTGGCACAGCCCTGCAACTATATCCATGTTTTATGTCTTAATATGTCTAGGCAGGCTGGGAGACTAGCTAAAACCAGCTACTTCCAGCTTGACCTAGCTAGGATCAGAAAACCAGCTTAGGCTGGTTTTAATTTGTCATCCAGGCTGGATTTAGCTGGTCATAAGGCTGGTTTTAGTTGGGTTTTGGCCACTCCCTTAGCTGGTCTGGCTGGGAGACCAACTGGAACAACCAGCTAAAACCAGCCTGACCAGCTTAGCCAGGCTGGAAGACCAGCTAAAACCATGCTGGATGACCAGCTAAAACCAGGCTGGATGATCAGCTAAAACCAGCAAACCAGTTTAGGCTGGTTTTAGCTGGTCATCCAGCCTGGTTTTAGCTGGTCAAAAGGCTGGTTTTAGAGGGGTTTTGGCCACTTCCTTTGCTGGTCTGGCTGGGAGACCAACTGGAACAACCAGCTGAAGCTAGCCTGACCAGCCTAGCCAGGCTGAGAGGCCAGATAAAACCAGCTACTTCCAGCTTAAACCAGCTAAGACCAGCTGGAATAACCAGCTGAAACCAGCATGACTAGCCTAGCCAGGCTGAAAGGCCAGATAAAACCAGCTATTTCCAGCCAAAACCATCTAAGACCACCCAACCAGCTTAGGCTGGCTTTAGCTGGTCTTGTTTTAGCTGATTGTAGCTGGTCATAAGGCTGGTTTTGGCCACTTTCTTAGCTGGTTTGAAACAACCAGCTGAAGCCAGGTTGGGAGACCAACTTCAGCTTAAACCAGCTAAAACCAGCCAACCAGCTTAGGCTGGCTTTAGCTGGTCATCCAGACTGGACTTAGCTGGTCATAAGGCTGGTTTTAGAGGGGTTTTGGCCACTTCCTTAGCTGGTCTGGCAGGAAGACCAGCTTGAACAACCAGCTGAAACCAGCCTGATCAGCCTGGCCAGGCTTGGAGACCAGGTAAAACCAACTTCTTCCATCTTTGGCTGACTTTTGCTGGTCATCCAGCCTGGTTCTAGCTGGTAGTAGGTAGTTATAAGGCTGGTTTTTGAGGGGTTTTGGCCACTTTCTTAGCTGGTCTGGCTGGGAGACCAGTTAAAACCAGCTACTTCCAGCTTAAACCTGCTAAGTCCAGCCAATCATCTTAGTCTGGTTTTAGCTGTTTTGTTTTTTGTTGTTGTTGTTGTTGTTGTTGTTTTCAAGCAGGATGTTGAAAGCGGTTATTATGAGTTAGATGCCAAATGTTCTCCTATTCAAATTTGACATCGAAGGGGTGCATACAACATATTTGGCCACCAGCAGCTATTATTGCCACACATACAATACAATTTTCCACAAAAAAAAAAAAAAAAAAGAAAAAACCCCGGGGGGAAAAATGGTGAGCAAGTGATATAATGCTACATTTCTCCAAATATGTTCTTATGAAGAAACAAACTCATCTACATCTTTATTGGCCAAAGGTTGAGTAAATTGTCATTAAATTTTAATTTTTGAGTAAACCATTCCTTTAAGGGGCAAGAAGAGTTTGCATGCTCTTATTTGTTGTTTTGTTGACAGCAAAAGAGACGTATAAGTTATCTAGGTATTCAAAATTAACTGAATTGTCACTGTGTAATTGGATATTGTTATGTTTTGTCCTAAATTGTTTTTCATGAAATGTATTGCCATAATGGGAAGACATCATGCTTATCTAAGAGGCATGCAATGTTTGACTGATAAAGCGAATTGAAGGGCATTAATGCAAACTGATGGTATTTTTTTCATCCATTTGATTAATCTCGAGTGCATGCTGAAAGCATTGTTATAATATTACATGGTACTAGGATGCAATTTCAATTAAGCCACATATTGTTCACAACAGCATGCATCTGCAGAATAGTCTACTGTAGCATTAAACCACATGGTTAAATGTCACACCTTATGATGCATTAGCCACATAATTCATATCATCATATTGAGATGATATTCAAGATAACAGCATAAAAAGACAACAATACTATTATCATGTAGCTTCATGTTATAATGTATTTCCTCATGAAACAGTCCTGCAACAAATACACAATAAAAAAACAATAGCATTTCACATTTCAATCTAATTTCTCAGCATGAAACAGATCCTAGATTTCCTGAATGCTTTAAGAATGATCTGTTGCAACACATGATGGATTCAGGTATTAGCCCACAACTCGAAAGTATAGCTTGAAAAAATAAAACATTTCATTATCACAAAATAGTTCTGCTTTAATGTTAAATGTTAGAAGTAAATGTCACCCACCCACGCTCAAGCTGGTGTCCTGCCAAGCCATATCAATTACATATTTTTACATTTTTAAAGACATACAGCCAGTCTGCCCACATGCGGAAACTCAGATAATTAACACAGCTCCCTGAAGGAAACCAATTTAAGCTGCTTTTCATGATTTCTCTATTAGCTGAGAACATGTTTTATTTTTAAACTACGAATTTAAACTGCGAAATGTGAAATATAAGTGGTGCAGAAACCACTGCCACAATGCTAGGAAATTATAAGTGTTTGAAAGAAATTCATGCTTTGGTAAGTCATAATTGTATATAATGTATAATGAGTAAGTAAAATAATAACATTCTAAGCCATAAGTATGAGATAAATTAGAATATGAGATTAAAAAGCTATAATTATGACAAACATTTCAACCCTTTATGTCATCATTTCTGGTTATTATCTCATTATTTGGATTTTATTTGGACTTTTTCAACATTTTATCTCGAAATCTACAGATTAGCTCTGACTTCTCCAGACTTGAAATTGTTGCAAAAATCTGAACAGAAGTCATGCAGTGTATCCCAGCCATTAGCAGACATCACTAATAAGAGAATTATATGTTGGTACTTGATATCGGTTGATGTGATTATCCTAATGATAAATGTGGTATTGGCTGAGTTCAAATGATATTACGACTGCTTAATTTGATTGAATATGAAATGTAAAGTAGTAAATTAGTTTGGGTGGAGAGCTGAGCATCATGATGCTTCAGCGTCACGCTATATTTGTGAGGCTCCTGGGGAAGATTTGTCTGTTAACGACATCTGCATTCACATCCACTGCTCAGTAACACCATCAAATGACGGCTCTGATTAGTGTTGAGTGGCTAACAGGGCACATGCACAATTATTCTGTGATTGTTAATGTGTGTGTGTGTGTGTGTGTGTGTGTGTGTGTGCATAATCAGGCCTCATTGAAAGTTGTGTGAAATTTGCAACTTAAAAATGAAAGGAATAGTTCACCCAAAAATGACAATTGGATGAAAATGTCCTTACCCTCAGGCCATCCGAGATATAGATAAGTTTGTTTCTTCATGGGAGCAGATTTGGAGAAATGTAGCATTACATCACTTGCTCACTAATGGATCTTCTGCAGTGAATGAGTGCTGTCGGAATGAGTCCAAACGGCTGATAAAAACTTCACAATAATGTAATACAAACAACTCAGTCCATCTGTTAACATCTTGTGAAAAGCTGCATGCTTATAAGAAACAAATCCAGAATTTATATCTCTCAATACGGAGTTTATATCTCGGAATCCGGAGTTTATATCTCGGAATACGGAGTTTATATCTCGGAATCCAGAGTTTATATCTATCAATCCAGAGTTTATGTTTCGCAATCCAGAGTTTATATCTCGTAATCCAGAGTTTATGTTTCGCAATCCAGAGTTTATATCTCGGAATCCAGAGTTTATATCTATCAATCCTGAGTTTATGTATCGCAATCCTGAGTTTATGTCTCGCAAGTCTGTGAAAGGCTGCGTGCTTATAAGAAACAAATCTGAGTTTATATCTCTCAATCCGGAGTTTATATCTCTCAATCCGGAGTTTATATCTCTTAATCCGGAGTTTATATCTCTCAAACCTTAGTTTATATCTCTTAATCCCGAGTTTATATCTCTCAATCCTGAGTTTATATCTCGCAATCCTGAGTTTATATCTCGCAATCCTAAATTTATTTCTCACAATCCTGAGTTTATATCTCACAATCCTGAGTTTATATCTCTCAATCCGGAGTTTATTTCTCGCAATCCCGAGTTTATTTCTCACAATCCTGAGTTTATATCTCTCATTCTAGAGTTTATATCTCTCAATCCCGAGTTTATATCTCGCAAGTCTGTGAAAAGCTGCATGCTTATAAGGAACAAATCTGGAGTTTATATCTCTCAATCCTGAGTTTATATCTCTCAAACCTTAGTTTTTATCTCTTAATCCCGAGTTTATATCTCGCAAGTCTGTGAAAAGCTACATGCTTATAAGGAACAAATCTGGAGTTTATATCTCTCAATCCGGAGTTTATATCTCTCAATCCTGAGTTTATATGTCGCAATCCTAAATTTATATCTCACAATCCTGAGTTTATATCTCACAATCCTGAGTTTATATCTCGCAATCCTATAAACTTTGTCTTTTTTGCACCAGACATACTGCTGATCATAGGTCCAGAAAGTTCCAGTTTGGACACATCACTCCATAAAACATTCTTCCAGCACTTCTCAGGTCTATCCAAATGAATTTTGGCATTTTCAAAGCAGCCTTTTTGTTCTTCTTGGTCAAGAGTAGTATTCAGCAAGATTACTCAACATGAATACTACACTTGTCTAGTGTTCCTCTTGTACACAGCATTGAAATATTTTTCCTCCTTTTGTCGGGTCCAAACAGCTGATAAAAACTTCACAATAATGTAATCCACACAACTCAGTCCATCTGTTAACATCTTGTGAAAAGCTGCGTGCTTATAAGAAACAAATCTGAGTTTATATCTCTCAATCCGGAGTTTATATCTCTCAATCCAGAGTTTATATCTCTCAAACCTTAGTTTTTATCTCTTAATCCCGAGTTTATATCTTGCAAGTCTGTGAAAAGCTACATGCTTATAAGGAACAAATCTGGAGTTTATATCTCTCAATCCTGAGTTTATATCTCTCAACCCTGAGTTTATATCTCTCAATCCTGAGTTTATATCTCACAATCCTGAGTTTATATCTCACAATCCTGAGTTTATATCTTTCAATCTGTAGTTTATATCTCTCAATCCTAAATTTATATCTCGCAATCCTAAATTTATATCTCACAATCCTGAGTTTATTTATATCTCACAATCCTGAGTTTATTTATATCTCTCAATCCCGAGTTTATTTCTCGCAATCCCAAGTAAATATCTCACAATCCTGAGTTTATATCTCACAATCCTGAGTTTATATCTCTCAATCTGGAGTTTATATCTCTCAATCCGGAGTTTATACCTCTCAATCCGGAGTTTAAATCTCACATTCCTGAGTTTATATCTCGCAATCCTGAGTTTATATCTCACAATCCTGAGTTTATATCTCACAATCCTGAGTTTATATCTCTCAATCCGGAGTTTATATCTCTCAATCCGGAGTTTATACCTCTCAATCCGGAGTTTATACCTCTCAATCCGGAGTTTAAATCTCACATTCCTGAGTTTATATCTCGCAATCCTGAGTTTATATCTCACAATCCTGAGTTTATATCTCACAATCCTGAGTTTATATCTCTCAATCTGGAGTTTATACCTCTCAATCCGGAGTTTAAATCTCACATTCCTGAGTTTATATCTCGCAATACGGAGTTTATATCCATCAATCCTGAGTTTATATCTCTCAATCCTGAGTTTATTTCTCTCAATCCGGAGTTTATATCTCGCAATCCAGAGTTTATATCTCGCAATCCGGAGTTTATATTTAGCAATCCGGAGTTTATATCTCTCAGTTCTGAGTATATATCTCGCAATCCGGAGTTTATATCTCGCAATTCTGAGTTTATATCTCGCAATCCTGAGTTTATATCTTGCAGAAACATTATGTTTTTAAACTAAGATATGAGTCCACTGTCCACAATATTGCTTTCTCCTTTTACTAAGCCTAGACTAAGAAATGAAATTTATATATATAATTTTTTTGACAACTATAATAACCACAGTTATAATCACAATTAAGGGGAATAATTAATATTACATTACTCAATATATCCAGTATTTTTTTAACACTTCAGTCAAGTATATCTGTATGGAATGCAGTAGTGTAGACAGTGATATATAGGCATATTATTACACTGAAGTCCTTGTGACAAGAGCCGATAAATTTTCTATGTGAATATCCCTCTGAATTGAAAGAAAGATTTGTTCTGTAAGCATTATGGCCAGATGAAGGTTGTCACAAAAAAAAAAAAATTGGCTCAAAGCGGAGCAAAAATAGCTAATCCAAATATCTCATACAGTCACACGCTGATAATGCCCCATTAGAGGAATGAAAATGACCCTTACGGCTTACAGTGACGTTTGCTCTGGGTCCATGGCTTAAGTTAGATCAGATCAATTGAGAAGCAGAGAACACTTTTGTGGCTGCTATTATATCTGTAATGGATTTGCTCTGGGACGTTAAGATTACCGATCAGCAGGAAAAGAGAAATATGCAGCTTGAATTTTTGTTAAAGCTCTTAAAATCAAATCTTTCTACTAAATATATATGCTATTTGAGTTGGTAGGTTGACAAAAATTTTAGTTCCTTTAATCTAAATGTAGGACTTGTGGTATATAAATCCAAAATAGGCAATAAGTAATGCTGTAGTTGTTAAATTAATCTCACATTTCACACTTCACAGTCTACATACCACAATTCAGACTTTTCACTTGCAATTCTGAATTTATATCTGACAATGTGACTTTAACAATTCTGAGCAATTCTGAGTTAAATGTCGTAATTCTAAGTCCATATATCGTAATTCTAAGTCTATATATCTTAATTCTGAGTCTATATATCACAATTCTGAGTATATATATTGCAATTCTGAGTTTATATATCGCAATTATGAGTCTATATATTGTAATTCTGAGTCTATATATCGTAATTCTGAGTCTGTATATAGCAGTTCTGAGTCCATATATCACAGTTCTGAGTTTATATATTGTAATTCTGAGTCTATATATTGTAATTCTGAGTCTATATATAGCAGTTCTGAGTTTATATATCACAATTCTGAGTCTATATATCACATTTCTGAGTTTATATATTGCAATTCTGAGTCTATATATAGTTGCAATCAAAATTATTCAACCCCCTTGACCTGCAAGACATTTTCCTGCAGAGAACAACATTTTGTGAAAACAATTCAACAAAGGCATCAGTAAACTATTAAAGAAAGTTTCTTAATACACATTTGAGTAATTCTGAGAACGTAAGTTGATGAATAATGAAAAAAAAATCGAACTGGCTCTTAAACATTCATGTTCAAAATTATTCAACCCGCTTAAAGTAAATTTGGTGCAGAATCTTTTATTCTTTAAAACCACCAATAAACACTGCCTGGAAGTGCTTAGATGCTTCTGTCACCTTTCTGCTGCAATCTTGGGCCATTCCTTCCCTGAAAAAGCTTTCAGATCACTCATAATCTTTGGTTTTTACTTTGCCACTGCTTGCTTCAAATTCAACCATGTATTTTCAATGAGAATTACATCTGGAAACTGAACAGGTCACTTAAAAACATTCTATGATTGATCCCTGAACCAAGCGTAAGTAGATTTGAACGTTTCCTTTGGGATGATTGTCCTGCAGGACAGTCCATTGATTATTAGCTTCAGACTTTGCACAAAAGGCATCACAATGTTTGCGAAAATGGTCTGATACGTCAATAAATAAATGATATCCTTTGTATGGTCATGTTTTCCACTTCCTGCTAAAGTAAAACAACCCCATAACAGGACTGGCCCACCTCCATGTTTGATGACGGAGATGGTGTTCTTCTGCGTATAAGCTTTGTCTTTTTTGCACCAGACATACTGCTGATCCATAGGTCCAGAAAGTTCCAGTTTGGACACATCACTCCATAAAACATTCTTCCAGCACTCCTCAGGTCTATCCAAATTAATTTTGGCATGTTCAAAGCAGCCTTTTTGTTCTTCTTGGTCAAGAGTAGTATTCAGCAAGATTACTCAACATAAAGACTACACTTGTCTAGTGTTCCTCTTGTACACAGCATTGAAATATTTTTCCTCCTTTTGTCGGGTCATCTTGCAAGTCTTTGGCTGTACATTGCAAGTTTTTCTCAGTTGATCTGATCAAACATTTTATGATATTGTGTTTTTTTGTTCAACAGCCTCAAAGGTTTTCTGGTTCAACACACTTTAATCTAAGGAATACGGCTGCCAGCTGTGTCTCTAGGAACTTGTAATGTCTTAGAAATCTTCATGTAGTTTTAGACTTTCTAATATAGCAAACTATTTCTTCTCTATTGATTTTGTGTGAGCTTTGTTGACATTACCATATTTGCTACTCACCTTCAGCACATGCATGGGCTAAGAGTATACTATGTGTAACACCCCAAGCTAATTCATTTTTAATAAGTTTGTAAAGGCTTAAGGCAATTTTTTTATGACAATTTTGTTCCTTACCATAAAAATAACTGTCTTAAAACAGCAATGTTGAATAGGGGTTGTATAATTCTAACATAGCTGTGTTATTAAAAAATCCTATTATTCAAAAAACATTACATTATATATTGACATTATCACTTTTAATTTGCCAGAAAACTGTTGTAGATGCAATTTTATTCCTGGATCTTTAGAAAGAGCAAACATCATTTGTAAAGTACTGCAGTCAATTTTGATTGCAACTGTATTGTAATTCTGAGTTTGAATATTGTAATTCTGAGTCTATATATCACAATTCTGAGGCTATATATTGCAATTCGGATATTATATATCACAATTCTGAGTCTATATATCGCACTTCTGAGCCTATATATCGCAATTCTAAGTCTATATATCGCAATTCTGAGTTTATCGCAATTCTGAGACAATATATCGCAATTCTGAGTCTATATATCGCAATTCTGAGTCTATATATTGCAATTATGAGTCTATATATCGCAATTCTGAGTCCATATATTGCAATTCTGAGTCCATATATTGCAATTCTGAGTCTATATATTGCAATTCTGAGTCCATATATTGCAATTCTGAGTCTATATATTGCAATTCTGAGTCTATATATTGCAATTCTGAGTCTATATATCGCAATTCTGAGCCTATATATCGCAATTCTAAGTTTATCGCAATTCTGAGTCTATATATCGCAATTCTGAGTTTGTATATTGTAATTTTGAGTTAATATATCACAATTCTGAGTTTAAATATCGCAATTCTGTCTATATAACGCAATTCTGACTCCATATATTGCAATTCTGATTCTATATATTGCAATTCTGAGTCTATATATCACAATTCTGAGTCTATATATCGCAATTCCGAGTTTATATATCGTAATTCTGAGTCTATATATCGCAATTCTGATTCCATATATTGCAATTCTGAGTCTATATATTGCAATTCTGAGTCTATATACATTGAATTCTGAGTCTATATATTGCAATTCTGAGTCTATATACATTGAATTCTGAGTCTATATATTGCAATTCTAAGTTTATATATCGCAATTCTGAATCTATATATCGCAATTCTGAGGATATATAATCCTGAGTTTATATCTCGCAATCCTGAGTTTGTCTTGCAACCCTGAATTCATATCTCACAATTCTGTTTTTCTTTTTTTCAGAAGTGTGTTTATCTTTTTTTAATCAGAATTGTGAGATAAAAAAAATGTTTTATTCATTTTTTTATTCTAGAAGTATTTACATGTACATATTGTTAATGAAATATGCAATTTTCCTGTTACAAGTATGTCCTTTTCTTCTATACAACACTTGTATTGTGTTAGCTTCAATAAGAAAGACACCGAACACTTGTATTGTATACGTTTTATTGAAAGTAGTTTATTAAGAAAGACGCCACACACTTGTATTGTATACGTTTTATTGAAAGTAGTTTATTAAGAAAGACGCCACACACTTGTATTGTATACGTTTTATTGAAAGTAGTTTATTAAGAAAGATGCCACACACTTGTATTGTATACGTTTTATTGAAAGTAGTTTATTAAGAAAGACGCCACACACTTGTATTGTATACGTTTTATTAAAAGCAGTTTATTAAGTAAAACACCATACTTGTTGTTTTAAAGCATTTATTAAGAAAAGGTTTATAACATGTACTAGCAAGAACATAGCTAGGAAACAAACATGTATTAGAAAGAGCTTTGCTAAAAAAGAATGACCAAGAGGAATTCAAATGTTACCGTCGAGTGTTCTGTAGTAGACGAGGCGTAGAGTGAAGAAGAGGAGAAGAATCCGGAGAAGAAAGAATGCGAAGATGTAGAGAGGTTATATAGGTACTTTCTTAGGGGATTTCCAAAAACTCATGGTATCTCAGGACATTGGAATGCACCTGCTGGGTATAAAAGGCTGAAGTACGAAGAGGACATCAGATGCTGGTTCTGCAACAGCTTCTCCGGTGCCAGACGACCTCCATTGAAGTCTTCGAACGACTAAGATAGCAATTTATTTTCTTTTATATTTCTTTATTTTATATATTAGTATTTGTATGTAAAATATATAACCTATAGACAATAAAATTATACTTTATTATAACCAAGAAGCCTGCCTGCCAAAAGACTCTGATTGATAGACTTGAACAGACCACGGAGGAGTCTTCTGAAGCCTATGGTGTGAGTATGAAAATTATTTATACGATAGGGCAGATTCGACTATCTTTACCTAACCTGAGAATAAACAAAATAAGGTAGGTGTAGGAAATTGAGCACCGCAAAACAATATGTGCCAGCTAAGCATACAGAGTATGCTTCGTTAGAAAAATAAAGTATATGCGTATTATGTTAATGTCAATATTTACGTCATTCACCTAACACGTTCCCTGGTGTACATGTAAAAACCAAAGTATGTGTTGTACTAATGTCTTGGCTGTACTTCTGTTGTTGTGAGGCTATCGTATTTGTTACTGTTTATTCAAACTGAGAGATGAGTCCTAATGATTGTCTGTGGTAATCACCATTAAGCCACACATGCTGTCAATGGAGCTTAACTTGTATTTACCCCTAACATTCCTTTTAAAGATCTTGTTCCCAGCATTAGCATGAAAATAGGTAGCTAAAGTAAGCGTGAAACAGCCAAGGGACTTCCACTTTCCACAGTGATTCCACAGCCATTGGCAGATCCTCACCTGTCTCTGGGTTTTCCAGACATAGTTTCCATTGGGAGCGAGGGGCTTCCATTGTTTTGCTATATCGAGCTGGAATGTGTAACGGCTGTGTGGAACTCAGGGTCACATGAAGCAATAAGGCGGCCCGTTCACCTCTCACTCTCGCCGGGAATCCGAGAACACGTTGGAAATGAAATGGGAATGATGCTGGTTATGGCGGCCCAGAGCTATATATACTGTCCCACTGGCTTCCTGACCCGCATGCCAATCTGTCACAGTTTGCGGTTGCTAGGTTATTAAATATATAGATAGGTTGACAGTGCTATTCAGAATAAAAGCATGTGAAGTTGTGTGTGTGTGTGTGTGTGTGTGTGTGTGTGTGTGTGTAAACTCTGATTGTGTGTGTTTGGATGAGCTGTAATCTTTTCTAATGCAGCTCAGATCATTATAGCATCAGCTTTTCACCACATTACTTCCCACAGCTCTTTCATCTCCCCGTCACTCATCGTCACGCTCTGAGATTTTCTCGACTTGCCGGTCAGATTATTTTTACTGTATGAAGGAAACTGAACATGTTGACAGAAAAATCCTTTGCTCTGAACCGGGGATCAATATAAATAGCTGCTCCCTCAGGAGCCTGTCATAAACATAGAGCCTTAAAGATTTATTTAAAGAGAGAACTAGGATGCCATAACTTTTTATTGCAGTTGATTAATCAATAATATTTGACAAAACTTCATAAATATAATTCTCTTCATTATTGTAATTTTAAATGATACTTTGTATGTCACAATTATGAGTTTGTATCTGTATATCTCACAGTTTCGTATAATTGCAAATACCTCTCAAAGTATAACCTTATATCTTGCTAATGCGACTCAATTTCTCGTAATTGCAACTTTATATCTTAATTTAATTGCAACATAATTACAACGTAACATTGTATTTCACTACATCTCTCAGTTCCAGTTTAGCTTCTCATAACTGTAACTATATCTAAGAACATAACTTAATATTGTGACATTCTCATAATCATGAGTTAAATTAAGATCTCACAATTTTGACTCTTTTTTTCTTATAATATAATATATATAATATATCTTATAATGTGACATTGTATCTCAAGATTTTGTTTCTTATAATTGCAAAATAATTACAATGTGACATTATATTTAACAATATGTCATAATTGTGGGTGTCTCGCAATCCTTAGATTTGTCTCGCATTCCATAGTTTTTATCTCACAATCCTGAGTTTATGTCTCACAATCCTCAGTTTGTTTTCACAATCCTCAGTTTGTCTTGAGTTTTTATCTCGTAATCCTGAGTTTATATATCACAATCTTGAGTTTATATCTTGCAATCCTGTGTTTTTATCTCGCTATTCTGGGTTTAAATCTGACTTTTCAAAATTTGTCTCGCAATCCTGAGTTTGTCTTGCAATCCTGAGGGTTTATATCTCAATATTTTGAGATTATATCTAGCAATCCTGACTTTGTCTTGCAATCCTGAGTTTATTTCTTGCAATCCTGGGTTTATATCTTGCAATCCTGAGTTTAAATCTTGCAATCCCGAGTTTATATGTTGTAATCCTGAGTTTGTATCCTGTAATCCTAAATTTATATCTTGAAATTCTGAGTTTAGTTCTCACTATTCTTAGTTTATATCTTGTAATTCTGAGTTTGTCTTGCAATCCTGAGTTTATATCTCGCAATCCTGAGTTTATGTCTTGCAATCCCGAGTCTATGTCTTACTACTCTTGAGTTTGTCTCGCAATCTTGAGTTTATATCTTGCAATCCTGAGTTTGTCTTGCAATCCTGAGTTTATGTCTTGCAATCCCGAGTCTATGTCTTACTACTCTTGAGTTTGTCTCGCAATCTTGAGTTTATATCTTGCAATCCTGAGTTTGTCTTGCAATCCTGAGTTTATATTTTACTATTCCGAGTTTATATTTTGCAATCCCGAATTTATATCTCGCTATTCTGAGTTTATATCTTGCAATCCTGACTTTGTCTTGCAATCCTGAGTTTATTTCTTGCAATCCTGGGTTTATATCTTGCAATCCTGAGTTTATACAGATCTGGCCATTAAAAATGCGTCTTTTTTCACGCGGCAGCCTGCAATTCAGCACGCGTCGCCACGCGGCGGCCTGCAGGGGCTTTTTTAGGTTTTTTTAAAACGTTGTTGCGCTTCATATAATATCCACCAGGTGGCGCAAGGAACAACATTCTGTGGCCAAGCCCTGCACAAAGAGGGCTATTTGGACAGTATTTATGTCTGTTGTTTCAATATCTGGCGCCATAATCGGTAATTCATTCTGTATGTAACGGCAAAGTATTTATAATTTCGTTTCCTTTTTATTAAGTTAATTTAGAAAAAAAAATTGGAGCATTTTTGTTCGTTAAACGTAAGCTTTTTGTTTCTTAAAGACCAAGCGGCAGACAGTGAGTTGACCTACTCTTTCAATTTGCCTTCTCAAATCACGAATTGGCTAAACTAAAATCCATAGATGTAAAATAAAAGAAATAAATAATAATAGATATAAATATGCGCTATTAGGTGCATATCCAATCGTTTGTGCGGAGAGAGCAAAACACATTTTTAGGACATGAAGGCTCAAGCTCGATCAGTTACATTTTTTTTTCAGTGGAAAATATTTAACCGTTATTTTTTTGTCAGACATGATAAATAAATATGTAGAAAGACTTAAATTACTACTTAACGAAAAAAACAAATAGAAAACAAAAACTGTTTTTATTATGTAGCTAGTCCATAGAGATGCATTTCTCTCTAAAGGCGCGCGTCCAACGAGGATATGAGGACTGTTAACTGCATCATCACTGACTCAGAAAACAGTAGTTTCTAAATAAATAATTAAAATATCTCCTTACTATTAGACAGTCATGGTATTTACTTTTGCCAGTGTTTTGTGGTAAGCTTTAAACAAGGAACCCTTCCAAGCTGTGCTGAACGTGCGCTCAATGCTGCTAACAGGACCGTCATGGTAGCCTGGTCTCGTGGTTCCTCCAGCGCTGCAATTTTTTTTTAAATCACCACTGAATGTCTAAAATATAATTTTAGCCCGCATTTGATCTTTGACGGACTAAAATGCAGGGCTGTAATACGTCTTAAAAGTGGAACATGGAAATATAATGGATGTACTGCGAAAAAAGTTTTATACTCGACATTGTTTCCAAATGGTTAAATGTGAGATTCTGGAAATGAGAATTAAATTTAGCGTGTCGGGTCGGGAAGAAAATTATTCTAAGTGGGTATATATAGGCTATATATTCTAAGGGTATATATATAGTTAGTATCATAGGCGGAGCGTGTGTAAGGCTGGGGAAGGCTTGACCTGGGGCCAAAAAATGCCACTAAATTGGACATATTCCCCTGCCCAAACAAAATCAATATATTACGTCTGTTGACAATAAAATGAAAATGAATAGAAAATGTAAATTGCGGCATTACATTAAGATCAGATAATCTGCACCGTAATTCTTTTTAGGCGTTTTTACAGTGTTATAACGAACCACACACGATTCTGTTGGGTTAGGAATGCAATGTCTATCAGAAGCGTTCAAATGAGTCTTGTCAGTTTTGTTGAGTGCGCGCAACTCTTGATTTTTAAAAAAACCATAAACAACAAAGCTCAGACGCACCTAAAATGTAGCTATAAGTAAGAGATTCGTTACACAGGGAATACAACGAAATCATGGTTTACATTTAAGATACAAGTTCATTTAAGATATAAGATAACATGTATATTGAAAAGTTCTTTAAAAGCATCTGGATGCAAAAATAGTATTTTTTAAAGGTGTTTTTAAAGCATTTGCTTTATGGATTAAAATACTAATAGGCTAATAAATAATTTGCATATCGGACAAAATTGCGTTGCAGCAAATCCTCTAAATTTTAAGATATATAGAACAGAGAAACATAAAATCTGAAAATATAAGCAGCTACAATTATTAAAGTTTTACATATACTCTATGCCAGTATAATTTGTAATTATAATTATTTTATAGTATATTCTATAACATTATAATTTTAATAGAATTATAAAATAAATATAATCAGCCCTGTTTTAGGCTTTTCCTTACTTTTATATTTTAGACATTCATCAATAATGGAGATAAATAGAAAAATTTCTCGCCATTTCTAAATTGGACGTGCCTTTATATAGAAATATCTTTAAATCTTTAGGCCTACAGATTACATAATGAACGTTTCTATTTTCGATTTGAATTATTTCGTTTTAAAGTGGTAATTTAAAGCTTTTGTTCATTGTGAAGCGATGTTCAAGAACAGACGGCAGAAAGCGCATCTTCTGTTTTCCTTTATTTTATAAACGCATGAGTTGTTTATAGGCTATTGTGAGTGCACTAAAATAAAAATGGACCCGTTACAGGTCAGAATGATGTATTACTCCTATACCTTTATAAGCAAAAATGAAGAAATTATTTATTTATTTTCACACAAAAAAAGTGATTGCACTGGTGCCTCCATTTTTTTCACAACCTTTCAAACATCTAACCTCACAATTGTTAATGAGGGTCGTTCGTGTCACTTTTAAACTTGCCATTTCACCTTTCACCTTCCCCCCAACCTATGAATAAAGGTGAGAAGAGCTGGCTTGGCTCCGGGGGGGGGGTGAAGTGCTAGGGGTGTCTCATTTCTCGTTAGGTTGGAAGGGTAGGGGGAAGGGGAAGGGCCAGATAGGCCTCCAAACAAAGAATTTTCGGGACCTCATTTCAAACGAAGGGCTAAGAGAAATTTCCATTTTCCAACATGCCTGCTCACTCGAGCAAGCAGACTTATAAATATAGGTAATTTTTGCCATTAATAAGGATATTTATGACAATTTTTCATTATATGTATATTACCTTTAATCTTGTGTTTGTGTTTATGGTGTTGTTCTGTAAATAAACGTTTGCAAAAAATCGCTAAAGTTTGCTAGCAGATAGCACTGTTTGCACTGATTGATATTACAAAATATATTTTTATGTCATATACACTTGACTGCAAGTTAGAAACATGGAAGGCCATGTGGCGAGGGAATTTCCCACACCCCAGTCATTTAAATCAGTACATAATAATGAAAAAAAAAAAAAATACCTTACAATTAAAAAGAAGCAGATTTTTACCATCTGAAATTTCTTAAACCAGTGAACCCCTGTAAACATTTCAGTCCAAGGATCCAGTAAACCAATGCGCTCAAATTGAAAGTTCAAAAGGAAATTCAATGGAGTAGAATTTAACACTTTCTCAGAGTTAGATTTTAACACTTTCTGGAGTTAAAATATTAATCATTTGGAGAGTAATTTTAACTCTAAAATTTAGTTAATTATAATTTAAACTCTTTAACCAGTGTTAAAAACACTTCTTAGGGTAAACACAATATGTTTTATGTGGAAATGACTACACTGAAAGCCATACTCTCAACTAGCTGCTTTTATTTCAGGAAATACATAGATTGGATTTTGAAATTCCATGCATGTAAACACTTTGAAATTAACTGCTGTCATAAAATACTGTAAAATCTAACAGCAAAACATTTACATTTAATACATGTCTGCAGTGCCAACAAGAAATGTTTAGTAAAATTGTATACAGCATAGTCAAAAACACATCATTGCATTATATAAAATCAAACCTGAATAATTATAAAATAGTGCAGTAGTATTGTGTAACCAGAGGTAGATATACATCAGATGAAGTAACAAGAAACAACTCCACAGTGATACCAGGATACATTCCATGAATTAGTTTGAGGCGCCTGAATAAAAACAAAACTGAAAGCTGAAGGATGGAGCACAGAGGACAGAACTTAACATTTTGCTTAAATAAGAATACTGCTTGTTCAACTGCCTTGCTCTCAGTTCTTTGACTTCAGTTCTACCTATATCATTATTATATACATTTGTCTTTAAAAAAAAATATGTACAGGCTGGACAGAGCATCATGATACTTTACTTTACTTGAACAGCTCTTCAACAATACCCAAGGTTTCACATGACTGACAAGGCGAAACTTCTCAGTCCAAGACGATGTAAAAGGTGGAAACCTGTGCTTTTGATGTCCCTGAGGAAAGATGATATGGCTGAGGGTTTTCTTTAGTGGCCAGATGATGGTCATCAATACTTTGGCATGACCGAAACACAAGATAAACATCCCTTTATAAACAATAGGCATTAAAGGAAGAGTCCACTTCCAGAACAAAAAAATACAGATAATTTACTCACCCGCTTGTCATCCAAGAGGTTCATGTCTTTCTTTTCTTTCTTCAGTCACAAAGAAATTGTTTTTTTTTTTAAGAAAAGATAATCGTTCAGACAAATGTAAAAATATATATTTTTTTCAATAACATTTTGAAGTATTATTTAATACTTACCAGTCCTTTGACATCCAAAAAGCAAGAAAACATGTAGTACATCAGCTGAGCCCTGGTCATCTTTTTTCAGTGTTGTTTTATCTCAAAAACTTCTGCTGGACTACACAATAACATCAACAACATGTTATTTACAAAATAAATCATAAAATTACAGTCACTTACTCTTTATTAACTGATTACTAAACACATAACTCACCTGAATTGAGAAAATCTGAGAAACAAATTTCGTCCAGTTTTACTACTACTTCCCTCCATCCAGCACTTCTGTCAACATCCTGACAATGAAGAGAAAACATGTAATTTAAAACAACCTGTTAGTGTGATTGAAAATGCAAAATGTTTAATATGAAAGCCACGAACTCTCATAGGTCACGAGTCACTACTAAAACATTTGTAACGTTAGCCGTTACGACTCAAAACATTGCAGGCATTACTTTACACGTTCATGGCTAAACTATGATCGTTTTTAGCCAGGGTAAAGTTAGACTTAGACACTTCAGTTTACTGACATTGCTAGATATTACCTCGTCTCGTCGGCATGACATTATGGAAGCTTAACAGAATGTTTCTTGAGCGAGTCGCAACTTAAATTTGACAGCAAAACACTCGTTTACAAAAAAATAAGGTGAACAGAAAGACGTAAGCTAATATTAGCTTGTTCACATCGAAAAAAAGTCCGCTCAAAACAGCCATGTTTTGCATCGGAGATTCATTCAACACAAAGTTCGCCGCGGTTATTGGCGTCAGTACACTAACGTAACAGCTATAATCAGCTGTCTGTCAGAAGATAAAGAACATTTTGGAGTTAGTTTTTTACCTACCTCATGACGAAGTAGACAACTTCATCAGTCGATCGTGTGGCAGAACCAGGCTCGTGTCATGGCGCGCTCCTGATGTAACGTTATTGTTAAAACGTGCCCCTGAACACCAATGAATGAACTCCGAAATACAACACAGCCAGGGAGTATCCCGTAACACAAACTGTTGTGAAAGTTAAAGAATAAACTCCAAAAATTTAACTCTTTCACACTTTTTTGCCTAACTCCTGATTTTCGAACTCCAGCAATTTGCTGTACACAAAT